>NC_141136.1:113557493-113709748 GCF_053477565.2 Lygodium microphyllum
ATCTCTCAAGTTTTTTCTCTTTCTACATTTGTCTTCCCTCTCTATTTTTCTCTTTCCTCTCTTTCCCCCCTCTCCCTCTATTTTCTTTCTCTCTCTCAAGTAAAAAACTATATAAAAAAGGTTTAAATTAAAAAAAGACTTTTCTCTTTTTCATTTTCCCCTCTCTTCCTCTTTTTCTCTTTCTTCTTCTTTTTCTTTTTCTTCTTTTTCTTCTCTTTTCCTTCTCTCTCCCACTTCTCTCTCTCTCTCTCTCTCTCTCTCTCTCTCTCTCTCTTAAATTTTATATTTCCTCTCTTTAATTCTCTCTTCTTCTTCTTCTTCTTCTTCTTCTTCTTCTTCTTCTTCTTCTCTCTCTCCCTTCCCCCCGCCCTCTCAAAGTATATGAAAAACTATGTTAACAAGTTTTTTATTAAAAGATAAAAAAATATTTTATTAAAAGAGCAATGAGATTTTAAAAAGACTTTTAAAACCATCTAACTAAATGAGAGAGGAAATGAGAAAAAAAGAGGGAATTTGAAATTAAATTTTTCTATTTTCTCTTTCTTTCCTCTCTCTCTCTCTCTCTTTCTCTCCTTTTCCTCTCTTTCGCTCTTTCTCTTCCCCTATTCTCTTTTCATTTCTTCTTTCTCTATATCTTTCCCGTGGTTTTTTGTTCTCTTTCCCCTCTTTCTATTTCTCTCTCCTCATTTTTCTTTTGCTCTCTCTATCTCTCATCTTTTTTCTTTTCTTCTCTCCCCATATCTTTCTCTCGATTTTGTTCTCTCTCTCTCTCTCTCCTCATTTTTATTTTCCTCTCTCTTTCTCTTTCTCTCTCTCTCAAGTTTTTTACTCTCACCCTCTTTTTTCTCTCTATATTTTTATATTTTCTCTCATCCCCCTATTTCCTCTTTCTCTCTCTCTCTCTCTCTCTCTCTCTCTCTCTCTCTCTCGTAAAAAGCTGTTAAAAAAGGTTTAATTTTAAAAACATTTTTTTCTTTCCACTTTTCCCCCTCTCTTCCACTTTTCCTCTTTCCTCTTCTTCTTCTTCTTCTCTTCTTTCCACACCTCTCTCTCTCTCCCCTTTTCTTCTCCCCCTCTCTCCCCTCTTTTCCTTCTCTCTTGTTCTCTTTTTTCCTTTTCTTCTTTTTCTTCTTCTTCTTCTTCTTCCCTCCCCTCTCTCTCTCTCTCTCTCTCTCTCTCTCTCTCTCTCTCTAAGTATGTGAAAAGCTATGCCAAAAAATTAAATTAAAAATGGTTTAACAATATTTAATTTAAAATTTTATTAAAAATAGTTTCAAAAAAGTTAATTAAAATAGAAAAAATATAAAAATAATTTTAAAAATATTTAATTAAAGAGGAAAAAAAAGAGGAAAAAGGAGAGTGAAGTTTAAATTAAAAAGTTTAACTTAACTCTAAGAGAGAGAGAGAGAGAGAGAGAGAGAGAGAGAGAGAGAGAGAGAGAGAGAGAGAGAGAGAGAGAGAGAAGAAGAAGAAGAAGAAGAAGAAGAAGAAGAAGAAGAAGAAGAGTAGGGAGAAAAGATAGTGGTAGAGAGAGTTAAAAAAGAAGATGATGAAGAAGAAGAGTAGGGATAGAAGATAGTGGGAGAAAGAGAAGAAGAAGAAGAAAAGGATAGAGAGAGAGAGAGAGAGAGAGAGAGAGAGAGAGAGAGAGAGAGGAGAAGGAGAAAAGATAGTTAAGAGAAGTAGAGGGTGTGATAGAGGAGAGAGATAGAAGAGAAGGTATTGAAAGAGAGAGAGATAGAGAGATAGGAGGAGGCATGTGAGCCAAGGGGACTGTTTCCACACTAGAGTTGTGCACTCATTCACACTTGAATTTATGGTATGGAGATATCCCCCCCATTCCATCGAAACACTCACCATTCCCTCCACCTTGAAGTAATGTTGGGAGTGATACCCACCCACATCTACCACTTTCTCCCACTCTATGTCATTACCACCTTGACCTTATTTTATTTTAATGGAATTATGTCTCAACTTTGTCCGAGATTTTTTCATAATCTCATTACTCAACCCACCCCTCTAAACCAAATTTTCTGATCTCTTAAGCCCCATTCACACTTGCAAGCATTTCCTTGCTTCCACAAACCCTAGTTTTGTGTTCAAGACTGACAAAGATTGTTATTAGATAAGGAGGAATCGAGAAAGTTCTGATAATGATGGCCCCAAAGTAGCAAAGGGTTGGAGGACAAGAGGTTGCATGTGTGAATGAGACACCATTCCCAACAACTTCTACTCAAGTACCATTGGATAGATTTTAAGTGATTAAATGAATGATTGACTGATAAATTTGGTTTATATCCAGTTGGCTATTGTTACCACTTGCGATAATGAAGGGAAAGGGGTACTTCCTATCCATGTAGCCAAGAACCTTGAATACCCTTAGATTATTATGCATTCAAGATGGAATTGCAATTTACAAACCACCTTAGGAAATGGAAATAACTTTTCTGTCAAGAATTAGTCATGATTATCCTTTGAAGGACAAAACTACTAGAAGTGAAGATAGATTCCCTACTCATGCATATTAAGTATTGCATGCTAACACGTTAAATCACTTAAGAGAAAAGCTTATGACATTTGAAAAGTACAAAGAGGGTTGACAAGTATCACTCCCTAAACACTAAGGGGATTATTATGTATCGTTCTATATGATTGAACTTTAGGAGAAATAAGTCACAATATCTTCTCATGTGGGATATTCAAATGTTTTTTTTTTCATGAAATGCTAAGATATGCTTGTTGCTAAGAAAAAAGATGTTTTCTTAATTGAGAATAGACTGGTTGTCTTTATTGTGGATTTTGAAAAGTGATATTGTGTCCACATGGGCAGGTTCTTGGTTATTCCTTAAGTCTCCCAAAGATTAGTGGTATAGCCCTTCACCAAGGGGTTTTATTTATCTACAATGGGTGCTAGGACCAACCTCGGATGCAAGAGGTCTCTCTATAGGGAGGACATTAGGTTAGGGGGCGACAAGGGTACTACATCATTTAAAATGATTAACTAAGGAATTTTATTGCTATATGCAAATTAAATCATGCTAGGGTTCATTAGCAAACTAAAGAAAATCTTAGAGTGAAGTGGGAGGCTTGATCCCTAATAGGTGTTACCAGAGGTAGGTCTTGATTCAATGAGAGGCTTCCATCACAATTTAAGCATTAGATAGGTAATTTAGGAAGAGCTATCCTAGTGTGTCATTAGTAGAAACCAACTAGTGCAGATCAACCTCTCATTGCTTCCCCTCATTTCTCACTCTCTTTGAACCAAGTATGGCAATGGTTCACTTTGGTTTGAGAGACAATAGTAATATTATCACCTCATAGACAATGACAGATAGAAACTCAAAGACTTTTAGCATCTAAAGTTAGGTTCCCATTTTAGATCAATCCTTTTGGGGTTGAGGTAGAGCTTCCCCTATGGGGTAGACTCAAGTAGCTTGACACCACAAATGTCTAGTTATTCTAATGAGTTCTAGATGGTGGTAGTCTTGAATGCTTCTAGATGGGCTACTAGAAATACATGATATTGATGTTTGATTTAGGTAGGCATGTTACACCCCTTTAATCTAAGCATGTCTAAGTGGGAAATTTAGGGAATTAAAATCATATTTTAATAGTTTTTTTTTAAAATCCTTAGTTTACTACAACATAGTTTGCATCATTAGCCAACCATGTTTGCATGGAATTATAGCTACTTTGGCTTGAACCACAACCATTGTATCTTTGAGTTGCAAAGCTTTTGTGGCTTCCCTGGGTTATGCTTCCATTTCATGTTATATTATAATATTAGTAATGGGATCATTATTGATGGTTTCATGTATAATCTCCCTACATTCTTTGAGACCATAGAAACTAGATTTTTAGGGGCACCTTTTACATGCACTCAAGGATGGTGCTTCCAAACATCATTCTGTTGTTGCCTTGGCCTAACAAGTCTTCATTAAGACACTTAAATTTTTGGAGGTTGATTTGACATCATTTGGTATCGAGGGCCTCCTATAGTTTTTGCATAGAAAAAGTGCCAAGAATAAGTGGGGTAGTTGGGTGTGAAGAGACTTAACATTTTAGATAGCATGAAAATTTTGGGAAGAGTTTTTAGGAGATTGTGTAGCAAATATGTATAAAATTGTGGAGAATCTAGTCAAGATAAGTAATGAGCTCATCTCCACCTTTGGGGTTATAGGTAATAGCAAGACCACAAGCTAATTCACTCTCTATGAGAACTTGTCTAAAGAAGTATGTCTATATAAAAACTAGGGAAGAGAGAGCATAATGTGCTTTACCCCTAAAAGTATATACTTTCCCTACCAAAAAAGGAAATGCGCTTTTCCCCAAATTTATATTCTTCCCTCATGAAAAAATGCAAAAACTAATTTGAAATAAGCCTTGTATGTTATGCACCCCCAAAAAGTAATTTTAAATTTTTACCCCCCTTTCTATTTTCCCTAAAGAAAATTAGAATTTCATACTTTACACCCCTTTGTTGTCAAAACCTCTCAATATTTTATTCCATGAAAAGTGTGTTCGTATGTGTTTCATAAGGTTAGTTTAAGATGCTCTTAGTACTAGGTTAATGCACTATAACATCATAGAGTGAGCTTTTGTTATGATGAATGAATTATGCAAAAACTTTCACTTGGATTCAATACTAAATGATCCATCTTATTATTTTGTAGTTTATTATGTTTTTAAATGTTTGGATAAATTTTTATTACTTAACTAGTTTTAGGAGTGTGTGAATATGCTAATGTGCTAGTATTTCATTCTTTCATCAACCAAAACATAAGTTTGACAAAACTTGCACCTTAATGTATATATCTCATATTTCACACCATTTATTAACAAAGAGTTACATAATGGGGACATCACAGTATGCTCTACTTCATGGTGCTTATCTTTCTTAATACAATAGGAAATAAGGAAATTCCAAAAGTAATATATTTATTGTTTAGCTTCATTTCTACAATACTATTGTGTATATATTCGTAGTGGTGGATAATGTAAAAAGCTTTTTATAATCAATAGTCACTCAAATTCTCTATAACAACTCACATTGGGAATGTGTATTCTTTGTATATCAAAATTCAAAATGATGTTACTTTAATTTCCCATCATTGATTTTCAAATAATTAGGTGGTCATGTCTATGTAGTTTTCACTCACAATAGTACAATGATTTAGATTAGCACACTCAGCTAATCTTCTTATTCTAAGCATATCCTTATTTTGAAGGAAAATTTTCTTTCTATTCTATTTGTGAAGGGTAAACCCCCCTTTGAAGGACATTGAAATTTTCAAAGTTGATATTGATGAATGATGGTTTTTAGATTGAACTACATTGTTACAATGAGATCATCCATGTGAAAATTAATCAAAATGTGCATTTAGTTTTGATATGGGATTTGACACTCTTTTTTGAAAAGTATTTTACATTGAATTTCACATTTAGTAAACATAAGCGTGATATATTGAGCCAATAGTGCATATGTCAAAGGAGGCTTACATATCATCACATGTTCTAATATAAAAAACAATATTGAATGATATGATATATAAAGTGCATGTTATACATTCTTAAATAGTTTCATAAAGCCAAATATTTCACATGTCATGTCCTTACTATCCTATTAAACTTAGGTATTAAATTACTACGATTCTGTTTGACTTAAATGGCTTGGTGCAAATGCAATTTATATAACTCATTTTGACACATCTTTTACAAAACAAAGTTGTTTTGCTAGAGCATTCACATTGCATGTGAACATCTTCCTAAGGAACAACAATTTACAAGATATTAAAAAAAACACCTCTCTTAAGCTTAAATAGAACACTTTAGCTTGTAACAAGTTCTAATCTTCACTTGAATGCACTAATTGTGCCTAGTTGTGATGCTCCCACCTAAATCCACATAACCACTTAGTGATTAGTGGCTTAGCACATCAGTAGGTATGAGAAATTAACCCTACCATGTCTTTCCTTTTCAGCTTTCTACAGAAAAAAGGAAAGACAACACATCATCAATTTTGGAGCATAAGATATCATGAGAAATTCATTTCATGTTGATAAGTTCCAAAATTTATCATTCTGATTTTGATAGATGTCATTAAATAATCAATGGAGTCATCACCACACTTGGACAAAAAGGATTTTGATGTGATTTGTGACTCCATGTGATGGTGGCAACTATTAGATCCAATTCCATTATCAATGATGTCAATTGTCTAAAAAGTAGTCATGAGCACATGCATTTAATAGGGTTGAAAAAATAGTTTCACACACACAATATAACAAAGGCATAAATGCAATTTTCAAGATGAGGCTAACTCAAATTCTAAAGAAGGAAAGCAAGGTTATTGGCCTAACTTGTAAGGACACACAAATCTCTATGTGTTAATACTCATATGTCTTACCTTGCCCAAAATAGAGGCAAGCATATTACCCTAAAACCAAATTCATCCCTACCAAGCTAAAGATGGTTATAGGTCAAAACTCTGGTGCTTTAATTTTTTTAAAAATCCATCCCTACCTACTGAAGATGTTTGTAAACTCAAGAAATTAAACTAAAAACCAAATTCATCTCCCTACCAAGCTAAAGATGCTAAGTTTGGTGGTTGAAAAATTTTTAACAAAAGATACATATTTGTACTTAGACTCATATCTAGACAACATCCTTAGCTTACCCCGTAAAATTAGTCATAAACTTCCAAGTGTATCCTAGACCAACAATTCTAAGCAACAATTTGTGCCTTGAAAGGAGACCTAACTATATATCCTAACAAGTGTATCCTAGACCAACAATTCTAAGCAACAATTTGTGCCTTGAAACGAGACCTAACTATATATCCTAACAAGTGTATCCTAGACCAACAATTCTAAGCAACAATTTGTGCCTTGAAAGGAGACCTAACAATTTGTGCCTTGAATGGAGACCTAACTATATATCCTTAGATTTTGTTTCACACAATATGAAACCTGAAGGCATTTGGAAATCTAAATCAATGTTTTACTTGTAGGTTTTTAGAAATTATAACTAAAAATATAGTTTTTAAAGGAACTCTTCCTTCTCATATACTTTTGAGAAGGCATTTTGAAACTTGAGGTAGTGCTAGGATGATGCATGAACTTGTCTTTTCCCAACATTAGCACTGATCAATTCTTATTTCTATACAAAAACACTCCAATGTCTTGGGAACTTAGGGATCCTAAAATTTGATGATCTTTTGTAGAATCAAGTTTTAATCATCTAGACTAAATGAGACTATCTACTTTTTAATCCCAAATTTCACCTCTAGTGGACATGAATATGGGTGTAACATTGAAACTCATGGTATGATCTAAATGATGATATATTTCTAGGTAGTAACAATTATGATGTTTAATTTCCAACAAAAAATTACCCCACATAGCAGAAAGTTTCTAGGGAGAATATGTATTATCTTTTTAATGACTAGACAATTTTGTGTCATGTGATCCACATAAAACATGACCTTGATATTGATGAAAATTTATCAATAGTTGAGAATTACTTCTATCCTAAACTCTTCACCCCACAATTCCATGTTACAAATATTGCAATACGTCAATGATCTATTCATGTGTATTGGAAGGGGGGGGGGGGGGGGGGGGGTGGCATTCACTCATAAATATGTAAAACATATCATATGGGTTCAACAACAAAAGGGATATTTTAAATCCATTTTTATACTTAGTTTAATAATGAATGATATCATTTAATGAATGTATTTTTAGTGATTGAATAGGAAAAGGGTGGGTTTTATTTCAAATAATTATACAAATAAGGGTTTTTAATGAGGCCTTGAACACACATGATAGTAATGGTTTAAATATAGTGAATGCATTTATACTAATTGTTTGTGTGTGACTTACAACAAGAACAATATATAAAGGATTTTGTGGTATTAATTTAAACAATGATGTGCATAATCTTTTTATAAACCTAGTAATACTCCAAGCATATAAATTATGGCATTCACACTCTAATACAAAAGTGTTACCTTGACTTTTCCTCTAGTTGGTAATGCACATCAATGTAATGCACAATTGTACTTCCATACGGTTATGTTCATGAGTCTTATTTATATGTTGGTATGATGCCATTTGAAGCATTTCCTATCTTTATCATTTGATGTTGGTAACATATAATATGTGTAATGAAGCAATTTTAGCCTAAGTCTTTATACTAACTTAGAACCTAGAGTTTACTAAAAATGGCAAGACTGTACAATTGTGCAATCATTTGCACTTCTCATTTTTGAGGATTCTCCTCCCATCTTTCATTGAGGTGTGTTTCCATGGCCACTATGCATGAGGTTATGTAGCATTTCTTGTAAGTCTTCTTCTTAATCTTGGCTATGGTTTTTTAATGCCATAAGCAACATATTAATGTGAGATGTGGCTATGGCTATTGGAACATTTCATGTATTTTCTTGGTTTGAGTAATAAAATTTCTTTTAATTAAAAATCCTCCATTTCAATTGGTGTCAAATATTTGTCTTTTGATCAATATCTAATCTTTTTTCCACAAAATTCCACATCCAAAGTAGTATAGGTGGTCCAATCCTATGGATAGGACATTTCCATACCTGAGAGAGCTTCTACAAATAGCCCATGACTAAGTTCGACACCATTTAAGGGACACCAAAGAAAGAATGGTAGAACTTGGATATATTTGGCAAGTTATCACCGTCTTACAACCATTTTCAAGGACCTTTTAGAAAAAGTGAAAGCTTTAAATTTTTTTGTAAAGGCTTCATTTCTTGGCCCTAGACTTACTTACTAAACATTGATAAAGATATATCAGATATTTCAACATTAAAGATCTCTTGAAGCAAGGTTGATACATAGAGCTAAAGATTTAGTGGAAATAATCTATTCAGCTCCAACCTTATGAATGGAGAATTCTTATTCATCCATAAGCTACTAAGGATATATTGGAGAATCCTATGAAGAGGAATCATGAATAGATCGATGGTGGCTAGCCACAATATTGTCACTAATCCACATGACGTATGAGGTGCTCTTTCTAGTTTCTCTTAATTGCTCTATTATCCAATTGGTGAGCCATTTTGTTTGTTGAAAGAGAGATTAGAAAGATTCGTACACTTTTTTTGCATCAAGATTGATTGGTTGATTTATATATGCATAAAGATTGATTCATAATCCACATTGATGTTCTCCCACTAGTCCAAATGAGCAATAATCACTTCCATTTAATCTTTTGTGACTTGTTGCATTGAATTATTCCTAACCATGACATTTATTGTTTCCCTTGATTGAGTTGTATAATGGAAGTAATCTTGATAAGTGTAAGTTAGTAAGTACTATGAATGAGTCATTGAAGTACTTGGAGGGTAAAGTCCTATTCCATTCAATCTCCTTTCAATCTATTCCTACTACATTATCATTCAATCATTGCCATTTCCTTTTCCAAAAAGTATAAAGACTTCATACTTATTTGCTTATAATAGTATGATCTTGCCATGTGATATTCCCATCGAGAAAAAGGATAGATGTTGGATGAGGTAGTAAGCTAAAAGAGAGGTGACCCTCCTTTACTACTTATGACTTTGAGGGGTGCCTAAGAGGGAAATTTTCACACACCTTAATGATCCAAAGTCCATGTAGAGAGTCTTTTTTTCCACTTTATCCCTCACATCAATACTCATGAGTGAGTGAAGCATTAAATATTGTAGCCATCTTGAAGATTCAATATAGTTGAAGGTAGTCGTAGTTTACAAGAGCATCATTACAGGTTCAAATAGGGGGTTTATAGGTTAATTGAAAGTACCATAGGGTTTATACAAGGCATTGATAGGTGTAAGAAAATTCTTATAGGTTTCTCTATAGTTATCCCAAGGTTTATAGGGCATATAGGGTTACATATTTTGCATAGTCACATTGAAGAGAGATTGGAAAACATACATTGGAAACTAAAGTTATGGCTGCTTTTACTGAGAATGGGTTTCTTAGAAAGCACCTAAATTTCCTGAGAGGGGGTATTGTTTGCAATTGTTTCACACATCTACCCTTATCCAAGTTGAGAATACTTTAGATCTTCCTTCTCCTCATCCAATAATCTTTCTTTGAAGCTATTGTTCACTTCAATTGGTGGTACACTTCATGCTCATCTATTATTTGGGTTACTACACTCTATAACTATGGCAAGAAATAAGAAGAAAGATCAAGCAATGGATAACATGAATGAGAAGTTGTATGCTTATCATACTATTTTAAATTCTTTCATTGATGCAATAGATCAAGGACATGATGCTATGGGTAATAGAAAATTGAATGTGAGAGAATGAACAAAAGAGATAGTATCTAAATCTTGGAGGAAAGATAAGTTCACATTTTATTTTCTTTTTGAGCAGGGCAAACATAGTTTTTATGAATTTGTCCACTTGCCCCACCCACCATATCCCACTTAAGAGAATCTTTCAAGCCTTTTATAAGTCCTCCCTTTGTTTTAAGTAAAATTTTACTCTATCTAATTACTCTTGGGTTTCCTCATATCCCTCATTTATTCAAGACACTTCCTTATATCCCTCCTTAATTTCTTGTTCTAACCGAATGGCATGGACATATGTCTAGGCCCTCATGTTGCTTCTTGGTATGGTAAAGAGTCATCCTCGATTGAATGAGCACATTTCTAGGCCCTCAAAATATTTCTTAGTTCATAGAGATATTCTTGGTTGTTCAGAGGAGGCCTTGAGTTTACTTGACAACCTAGGGCCAAGCAACAGCAGGGAGGGGATGAAGCCCTGTATTAAATCCCTCATCTCTCTAACATTTCCCTTCACACACTCCCATCTTAAGTAGTCCTAGACCACTGGAAAAATGCCCTGACTTAAACATTTGACCATCGTTAGAGGGAAATTTGAATTTTGAAGTGCTCAGATGATTTCCTGTGTTTTCAAACAATGTGGATACGACTTAAAGAACTACTTTTAAAAAGACAATGTACAGAGTAGCAGACCGTTTTCACACGCCAAATTCGATCTAGTTGGCACCTTTGGACTTAATTTTAGTTGATGCGATCCTTTCACCTTCCCAACTTTGTTGGATGTCTATTATTTGGGTTACTACACTCTATAACTATGGCAAGAAATAAGAAGAAAGATCAAGCAATGGATAACATGAATGAGAAGTTGTATGCTTATCATACTATTTTAAACTCTTTCATTGATGCAATAGATCAAGGACATGATGCTATGGGTAATAGCAAATTGAATGGGAATGGAGGTTCTATAACTCCAAATGCCCATGTCATTGGTCAAGTGGTTGAAGGAGGGTTGAAGCTAGTGATTCTCATGGATCCATTGATAACTTTTAGCTTTCTGAAGAATCCAAGAGCCTAAGTATGGGAATTCATCAACAAAACCAAATCCCAGGACAAGTTTTACCAATTGATAGCTACCATTACTACACTAAGTGATAGATTAATCCCTACTTTGCTCTCCATTAGTTCTACTCACCAATTGATAGTTGCCATTACTATACTAAGTGATAGATTAATCCCTACTTTGGTCCCCATTATTTCTACTCTAGTCATTCATGGTCCTACTATTGTCAACAAGCCTAATCAACATTCTACTTAAGATTTTGGAGTCGGAGAATCATCAAGAGTCAAGGAGAAATTTCAACAGTCCAACCAATGCAAGATTTAAGGGAAAACCTCAAATTTTCCTAAGGAATCATGATCATCATGAATAATTACATTCTAGCCCTAGGAATGAAGATGTACATGGATGTGACCCATTTTGTAAATAGTTTTAACTTAACCCAATCAATCTCCTCATGGGTAAAAACTCATGAACCATCTTCATATGAAGAGCTTCCCAATTATGGCATATTAAAGCATAATAGATCAAATCAACAAGAAAGACGCTATGATGACAAGTCAACTTTTGTATGGCATAACTTTAATCAACATTACTCTTATGGTCACCCTACACTTGGGAAATGTTCTTTTGGTAGTCATTCTCAAAGACCACATTTTCATGGAAAAATTTATAACAATGGTTGACAACCCTATAATTATGAATATAAAGATAAAATAAATATACTAAATTTCAAAAGTGATAACTTTTCTCCTATAGAATTAAAAGAGTAGATCAATAAATTGGAGATATATTTCTCTCTTTACTGATGCATGGAAAAGACTTAAGATTTGTTATGCAACCCTTCATCTTTAGGGTTATGCGCATACTTGGTAGATGTACATGAACAAGATTGGCCAACTCTCTCTATCTTGTGGCATTTAAGAAAGCCATAGTTGTGTTTTTTGTTTCTCCCATGGAAAAAGAGAAGTCAGAAAGAAGGTCACATGTTGGACTTTATCTCTAACATGCACCACTATGGTGGATCTGATTGCCATAAAGGTGGTCCCTATTGATATAGCTTTTAGCTTATGACTACCTCAAAAGGATCAAGAAGTTCTCTGTGGACCTAGAGAATATGCAAATGAAGTTTAGTTGGAAGGGGCAGCATGTCATTCTTCATGGCGTTGAAAAGAAACAAGTAGAACCGATCACTCTCAAGAAGCTTAAGAAGGAAATCAATGCTATATCTTGCATATTCACTATTATCCTCTCCAAGGTAGATGATAATGAGCAAGATTTTTGTCTAAAGAAATGGATCCATGCTTATAAAAGCTTTTGGAAGAGTATAAGGATTTATTTTAGCTACCTTTTTCTTTACAACCAAAGCAAGAAGTCCGATCTGATTCCATGGTTCCTTTTTTGTTCATTATTACCTTGAGAAACAAGCCAAAGAGGTAGTAAAAATGGGTCTCCTTTCACTAAGTCAATCATCTTTCACTTCTCCATTGGTGATTCTAGTTAAGAAGAAGGATAGGTCTTTTTGGATGTGCATTCATTATAGAAATCTTATGCAATGAAGAAGGCTAAGAGGAGTGAGAGAATGAATAAAAGAGAGAGAAAGAGAGGAAGAAGAGAAGAGAGAAAGACTAGGAGGAGGGAGAAAGGTAGGAAGAAGAGAGAGAATTCCAAGAAGAGGAGAGAGAAGGGAGAGAAAGCCATGAAAGTTGAAGGAGAAAAAGATGAAGATGAAAGGGTATTCATATTAAGTGATCCCCAAAAATAAAACCCCATACATCTTATTTACCTATCCTTGTAGCTAGTGTTTTTTCTTATTGTTGGTCCCCTTATTCACATTCCCTTCCCACCTTAAATGTTTTTGTCCTCAAAAACCAAAATCAGGGCTTATTATAAGGTAGAGGAAATGCTTCTAGGTAGAGCTTTTCCAAGCCAATCCTTCCCCTAGGATCAAATGGATAACCTATATGATAGGCATCGAGTGTGGAGATCATCCATAGAAACATGGGGCTCTGCACTACCACTGGGGTCAAAAGGATAATTATGATCTAATATATCTACTGGGTCATAGAAGGGATCCATGGTGTCATGCTCAAACTATGATTGTGGCACAAGATCCTTGATGGCTAATATGGTAGCATTCATTGGGCACATGTTCATGACCCCCACATACTTGGATAATACTAGGCATTCAACCTCAAAGTCCTCGGATTGAAGGGTCTCCTTCTCACATGAAGTTGTAGTGAGATGCTCTCATCATGCCACCATCCGTGAGGAACATCATAAGGCTCACAAGGATGCTCATGCTACTTAGAGTAATGATCAAGTGGCTGATGATATTGATCACTCCATTGTTGCAATAGCTCATGCCCATGGATCATATCGATCACTCCATTGTTAGTACCAATGCTGCTCCTCATGTACATACTCATATACATTTGCATGTTGCTACCCATGTACATAAGACTTCCCAAATAGATATCCATGCCCATTACCATAATGCAACTCATAAGAATGTGCATATGCATAAGATGCATGATTCTTCTCATTATATGCATAATCATCATATATATGCTAGCCACAAGTATGTATATGATGTTGCCTTTGCTTATTGGACCCGCATCAATGGTCATGTTGCTCATAATTCCCATGAGAATGACCATGTTGCTACTCATATTCATGTTGATTTGTCCTTTTAAGCACAACCATTTGAGCAACTTGAGTTGTAAGGGTTGAAAGTTTTTCATTGGTTGCCTTGGCTTGAGTGTTGGTGGTTGATATGGTTGAGATCACTTGATCCATATTAGTCATTACTTTATTGTAACTCCCAATTAGTAGATTGTGTCTATCAACCCCCTGCTTGCTGATAGCTTCTTGTTGCCATAGAGTAGCATTCAATGCACTCATTTTGGGATGCCAAGAGTGAGAAAAGGAGTTAGAACTATGAGCCATGTCTGAATTTATCTACTTGACGCTCACTACTACTTGATTTTTGGCTATTGTATTCAACCATGAATGAACAAAGTACGCCCTTTTTTGCTATAGATAAAACTACATTCAATGCTTTATACAACATCACAAAAGTTTGAGCTTTTAGCTAATGTTGGCTCCATGGTATTCTCATGGATTATTTTAACTAATTATTGCTTCTGTTCCAAGTCCATAAACTACTACTAAGGATGATTGGTTACATAGATCTATTTCTTTTCACATGGAGAGTACAATATCAAACTACTATCTAGCTTTCTATGTCTGTGTTGTCAATACAATTTGAGAGATCATGTTGCAACTGGTTGCTAGTCAGGCTAAAATGCTACTACACACAAGTTACATTGTTAAACTACTTTTCAAGAATTATTTTGCCAAAAATGGCCATGACTTTGCAATAGTGAATGAAATGTTGCTTACTCACATTCCTCACTCGGTTGAATTTTTGCTCTACTAATGCTAATCAAGCCATTACTATTGAGAGTATGAATTTTACTCCTATTATGCCTTAAGGAATATGCAGAACATGCATCAATGGTTTCTTTCAATTCCACAACTTCAAAATCAACATTTGAGCCCTTTCTTGGTCTCAGTATTGCTACAACATGGCCTATTGCCCCCTTTAATAGTTTCAAATGGAAAACCGAACTTGGATCTCTGCATTCCAACTAAAGCTCATTGCTGCAAATTAATCCAAACATTTTTTAGCACTAAAAAAAATAATTCTTTTGCAACCATTTTATTTAAAAAAATCCAACTATGTTTATATCTACAAAATTCTTTAGAAGCTTAAATTCAGATCTAAAACTCTACTTTTGAGAGTTGCAATTGGTCACTTCAATCCATTTTAGGCCCATTAGAAACTTGTATTTAGATCTAAAACTTTATTTTTATCATAGGATTGGTTACCAACAGTAGCATATGTAGTAAGGGTGGTCTACTAGATCTTACTATTTTTTATTTTGAGTAAAAATTTAAGGCACACTTTCTAGAGGCCCCTTGTGAACATGCCCAATTATAGTTAGGAGGGGAAACTACTAGCACATCAAGAGATTAGGTGGAAACTCCTTAATATAGGAGAAGAGCCAGATGATTACTATCACTAATTACTCAAAATGCAACATTTTCCAAGGCATTAGCATGAAACTTCAAGCAATTGGAACAATTATTGATGCAACACCTGCATGCCCTATTTTTGTTAGAAAAAAGGTTGCTAGTACAAGTGATATTTCAAATCAGAAAGTGAAAAGAACTAAAAGAAAATGTAAAAATTCCTCTAAATAAGTCATGTGGCTGCCACTCCCCAAATGATGCATGACTCCTACCTCCAATTGTGCCCTTGCTACCTTTCTTTGTTGCCGCCAATAGCTTTAGACCAAAAGTATTTTGGCATATTCTTTTCACAGTCAATGCTTGTGCAACTTTTGTAATATGCTTATTTTTTCTTTCTGCAATCCCATTTTGCTGTGGAATATACCTACAAGTAAATTGTCTACTTATCCCATGAGACCTTAAGAAGTCATTGAACTCATTAGAGAGACACACACTCTCTTTATCTTACTCCAAGTAATTAACTTTTAGGCTTATTTCTATTTCAAAGCAGCCTTAAAAGTTTGAAGTGCTCAAATAGATCACTCTTTTTCTTCATGAAATATACCTATAATTTTATTGAAAAATGCTCAATAAATATGACAAAGTATTTATTGTGTCACCAAGGTATATGTTTTGTGTAGGTCCCCAAACACTTGTATATATCAATTATATTTCTACTTGCATCTCCATCATGCAAAAAAAGTTGTCTTGCCTGGTTACTAAATTGATATGCTTCACACACTTTATGAAATTGTATAACTCTAAAAGTAGGAAACCTTGTAACCAAGCGTTTGGACTACATTAATTTCAGCATTTGTACAATTGTATGTCCAATACATTTGTGTCATATTTCAATGTCTTCAAAACCACTCCTTTTCCTTTAGCATACACATACAGTAGCATTCATAGTATGAATTCCAACATCTAAAGTAAACATGCGGCCAACTCTACTTCCTTTTGGGACCAACTTGTACTTCTAATTTAAGTCTTCTACACAATAATCCTTTATATTAAATCAAGATTGCAACCCTTACTCTACCATTTGGCCAACAGACACTAAATTCTTTGTGATTGATAGCACATGTAATACATCTAATAGAATCTTTGTCCAGTCATCATGCAAGGACAAGAAAACCTTTCCAATGTGTAAAATTTGGTGGCATGAATTGTCACATGTCTACACATAATCTGGATTTTCAAAATACAAAATCTCTCCAAACCATTCAGCATGACTAGTCATATGATTAGATACACCTAAATCAACATACCATACATCATCATGTGTTCTGTTTCTTGTGACAACATTCATCATATGTTGCATAATAAACAAATGCTCATTTTTGTGTTCATTTTGTTGTGAAGATGATGCCTAGTTTCTTTGCTATAATCTACTACTATGAATATCATCCTTCTCAGCATAATAATGGACTATAATATGACCTATTTTGCCATAATAATCACAAACAATACCAGAATTGCAAGAATCTCAACTCTTCCATCCACCTCTTCCTCTAGAGCTCCCCCTCCCTCTAAAGTTTCCACAGCCTCCTAAAATTTACATTTCATTGAATTGCTGATTCAACATATTTTGCTGGTTATTACCAACTCATCCCATATCATAGCCTGTTCAAGAGGATCTTCCATGCCCCCTTTTTGAAGTTGAGTAAAATACTTAGACATGTTTATCACTTCTTTTAGATAATTCACCCTGCATATTGATCTCTTTGGTGATCATGAGAGAAACTAACTCATTAAAAATTGAAAATGGTTTTTCTATACACAAAAAATTGACAAATGATTTCCAATTCTTCTCATAATTAAGGCCACTCAATGTAGATGAAACCAAATTATCATCAAGCATTACATTAAGAGCTGCTAGTTATCTGTAATGCTTCTCACTTTCAAAACATACTCATTTACAAACATCTTCCCTTTCTTCAAAGTATTCAACTCTTGCTTGAGTTGAATATTTTGTGCCTTTGTATTTACTAGGAACATGTTCCCATAAATTGTTCAAGCTGCATGTGAGTTTTCTACATTTGTAATAGACCCCCCAGCATAGTATTATCAATGACTACATATAGCCAATACATCACCTTTTTATCTTTTGCATTCCATTCTTTCCATGCCTTTAATTTATCTTTGCAATCATAGGTTCACTTAGCTTTGGCTCCTTTCTACACTTGAAATAAACTCATAAATGCATTTTTCAATTAAAATTTTTGTCATAAAAAACTTTCATGATGGATAATTATTATCCTGGTTCTCAATGATGGGATTTACATTGTTCTCTACCATTTTCACAAGATTGATACAAAACAATACTATTGCTTACTTGCTCAAATCCTTGCTTCTTCTCCTTCACTTCAAGCTTCAAAATCATTTCTCTTAGTGGCATTACACTTACACCATGTCACAAATCATGTGGTGGAGGGACTTGCTTGAGGTGTTGTGCCAAACATACATCATACACACAAGAGGAAGCTCACTCAAGAACACAATAAGAGAGATGGAGGCCAAAATTTTTTTTGTTGGTTTCTTCTTCTTTTTTCATACACAATACAATGTACACAAAGTATAGGCAAGATACAACATAAAGGAAAGTTTCCTACCAAGTCAAACAATGTATAATTGACTATACTAATCGATTGATGCTATATCTATGCTAGCTATAGGTAGGTGCAAAAAAATAAATATAATAAGTGATAAGTTAGTGGCCATGTGAGGAGCATAATGACCATCGATGTGCTAAGTGTAGATGTGCTGACTCATCTAGCTAGGTAGTCCATCATCAATGTCCACACATGTTGAGCTTGCCATCTCACAATAACAACAAATCTGCATTTCTTCATTTTCAAGCCCATAGAAGATCTGAATTTAGAGATATCATGATGCTTGAATTTGATGGGTTGTAGGTAGTTGTGATTCTCAGTTAGTCCTTAGCACCATGTCTAAAAGCTCATAAAAATTGAGAATAGCTATAATTTTAAACTACCTCAAAGCATAGTTTGTACATCTAACTAGCCTTCCTGAAGACTGTGGACAAATCCTTAGTGTTTGAATTATTCGTATAGTAGCACCAACACTCCATATGCTAGTACTACCACCTGATGTAATATATGTCATTTCTTTTCTTCCCTATTGAATCCCTTTCCTCTCATGTTTATGATTCACTCCTTAGAGGCCCCTGGTCTCCATGTAAAAATTACATGACACAGTAGACAAAATCTGAGTAAGGAGTAAAGAATACATAACAAATATGAGAAGAATAGAAATTTCTTTAATTTCAAATAAACAAAGATGGCTCTATCCACCTTTGCACTTTCAATGTGAAGCTTAGATGGTGATCTAGATGGATCATAGTCGAAGAGCTTAAGGCTAGTTAGAAGAACTATGACTGGCAAAATATCAATTCACAATGGCTTTGGGGGGGTCTTCCTTTTATAGCTTGAAATGGGAGTCTAGTCACCCTATCCCACCATATTATAAACCTTCCTTAGTTAGCTAGGGAATATCCATTTATTGTTAGGGGGACCGTTGGCCCCCCTAAGACCCCCTAACAAGGGGCTGTTTCTATGGTCCTCAGACCAAAAATAGGCGTCCTTGATAACTCCCACATCCACAACTCAATGCATTCAACCTTGAGTTGCTACTAGCATAACTATGTGATCCACAAAGCTCACTTTTTTGCTATCCAATCACATAGAACACATTTAACATACAAGTCAAGACCCAACCAATATCCAATCTTACAGATGTCTTCTCCTCATAATAAGGGCCTTATAACTTAAAGTATCGTGGATCATTGGTGGTACCTTATGAGGGTAGGATATTGAGCATATCTAGCAGTCAATTTGAGCTTGCAAAAGATATCCTAGTTGGATCTCTGTGGGTAGTGTGTCAAAGGAGGTAAATAGAACAACTTACATTTAGCTTGATGTATCCTCTCTTGTAGCTCCTTTACCATCGTGAAGTCCATTTTTTGGTTTTTTTTTGCTAAGGTTGCATCTTCATATTAGCATGTGATAGAGACCTTGCATTTTCTAAGTTACCATGTGCCTCAACCACCACCCTAGTTGACCTTCTCCACCTCAACCAATGAAATTGAATCATTAACCACCAATCTACCTGACACTTTGTTATTAGATGGGGTGGATTCAATGCTTCATCATAACTCATTTCATCATCACTTTGAGTATTCTCAGCAAATCCAAAAGCAATATTGGAGATGAGATTAAGGTCTGATGGACTGTGGTGGTGGAAAAGCATCAATGCATAATCATAAAGCACATAAGAGAGGGGGGGATACAAAGGCTATAAAAGCCTTAGCTAATAAGCCTTATAGACTCGTGTATTTTGAAGAGCACGAGAGAGAGAGAGAGAGAGAGAGAGAGAGAGAGAGAGAGAGAGAGAGAGAGAGAGAGAGAGAGAGAGAGAGAGAGAGAGAGAGAGAGAGAGAGAGAGAGAGAGAGAGAGAGAGAGAGAAGTAAAATAGTAAGTGAGAGATGTAAGGAGAGAGTGAGAATATAAATAGATACACAGAGAGAGAGAGGGAGGGAGAGAGTGAGAACACACACACACACACACACACACACACACAGAGGGAGGGAGAGAGAAGATAGAGAGATAGAGAGAGAGAAAAAATAGAGAGATAAAGAGAGGGAAAGAGAAGAAAGATAGAGAGGAAGAATGAGTGAGATAAAGAGAGAGGGAGAGTAAGAGAGGAGAGAGAGTGAGAGATTAAAGAGAAGAGGGTCATGTCCAAGGCTTAGAGTATCAGACACTTCATCTCATCCTTCTCCATGCAAATTACCTCACCCCCTACAAGATCCTTGCTCCATTTTTCTACCTCCAAATTCAACCCCCAACTATTTATACAAATCTTTGTCCATTCCCTATCTCTATATTTTATGTGATTACCATGTTTCCCCTATTGCAAATCCTAACCACTCCTAAATCTACCCAAAAATTCATCAAAATCTGCCAATCCATCTTACCTTCTGTTTTATCTTATCTACTGAAGCTCACTCTTCATAAGCCAAAAATTTGTCTTACTCAACAAAATCCTACATTTCCTTTGAGCTTATCCTTCTGTCTCATTGAGCCTTGAGTAGAGGATGTATGAGTCTTAGAAGGATGTTAAAGGGTAAAAGGAGAAGCAAGACAAAGAACCTACTAGGAGAATTTGTGTGCACAAGATAATAGCCCCAAAGCAAATAAATGTTAGAGTTGGATGAGAAATATCATGAGCAAGCGATGTTCTTGTCCTGCCAACTCAAGTCGAGGTGTCTCCCTTGTATTTTGAAGAGAAATTTTGATATAAGAATAATAGAATCATTAGTCAAATTAATGATAACAATATAGATTGTAACTACTTGAGTCTAGAATTCCTTGTGAACACCCTGAGAGTCACACAGATGGACAAAGAATATAGGTGGTCGGGAGGAAATTCTAATAATAAATAATACCTCTTGTGATGGTACCTAGTCCATAGTTAGAAAATTGGATATTTACTTTTGCAACAATGATAAAAATGATTGATTTGTTAAAATGTAGGGTTAACTCCCACCACTTTTTGAAAGAAAACCTTTATACAATAAAGTCTCAAAGGAGGTTAAGGTGACTAGGGACATTGGCTAGGAACTATCCTAATTATATTATAAAATTAGCCTAATAGGGAGATATTGACCTTTGAAGCTAGCAAGGGTAAAAACATAAATCCTTTATGCTAGAAATTTGTCTAGTAAGGTATCTCGAGGAGTATTTTGCTGTTGAATAAAAGACTAAATCTTGGTGAGATTGAAGTAAAAAGATAACTTTGATTTTCCTAAATAGGAAAACCTTTGATGCTTGAAATAGAAGTGTCTCATTGGGAAAAATCCAAGATCCAAGATTAAGAACTATGACTTAAAATTAGGCAGAATCTATGCTTGTAAGCTCATGGCTTAGAGGATCACTTATGCAAAAGTATAATGACCATATTTCTTGTCTCATTAAAAATAATGTTTATACTCTTCGTGGATTCTAAGAAATAATTTATTTAACATGTATTACACTATACCTCCCCTAAGGTTAGTAGTAGTGTGAGCTCTTCACCAAGGAGCTAGAATCATCACTTAAGATGCTAGGATTGACATTGGGCATGAGAGATCTCTTCATAGAGACTTGTCATTTGGATAGGAGGCACCAAGGAGCCAAGGGGCTCTAGCTACAATTTTTCGGTGTGATAACACCAACCTACGAGCCCTATGGATCTCTTGGAAGGCCCTAATTGACAAAGAACTAGAGAGAGAATAGAGGCAAAGAGTTTGAACATTGGATAAAGGAGTCATCTCTCATACATTCTATGTTCTTGATTATTCTTCATTGGTCTTCTACACATAGTGAAAGTAACACACAATAGTCTTATTGTTTAGGTCTACTACTAACTAAAGTTCTAACTGTGGTTGAGTTATTAACTCAACTTATTGACCACACACAACACTGTTACCTAGTGACTTGGTAAATATATCAACTACTTGGACTTTAGTTTTGACATACAATTTGACATACAGGAGATCTATCTTCCATGCAAGTACCATCTCTCATATGAAGTGATAGTGTACCTTGACTATTTGTTTTGTTCTAAGATGATACATAGGATTTGTAGCTTCAAGTACACTACTCATACATCACAATACAATGTGACTAGAGTATTTGTTTGTGTATTCAAATTTGTCATCAACTTCAACAACCAAGAAATCTCACATGCTACTTATGCAACACCTCTATACTATGCTTCAGTACTAGAGAGGGCAACTATCACCTGCTTCTTGCTGATCTAGCTTATCATCCCATTGCCAAGGCTAAATGCATTACCACTAGTAGACTGTCTATCATATTGACAACCTACCCAATTTGCATCACTATATCCTAGGAGTTTTAGGTGCTTACCACTCTCATAGAAGAGTCCATAGTCTATTGTAGCCTTGACATAGTGCATAATTCTCCTTACTTTTTCCAACTGGGGTTTTTTGGGCTTTTGCATGAACTAGCTGATAAGTCCAACTGAGTAACTATGATATCAAGCCTAGTGGTGGTAAGGTAGATGAGGCTTCTTACCATCTGTCTATACATAATAATATCTGAAGTTTTAGCTCAAGTATTCACATATAGCTTAGTATTCTAATCCAATGGAGTATTCAAGGGTTCTCAATCTATCATACCATATTTCTTCAGCATCTCCTATGTATACTATCTTTGCATCAACCATAGTCTATTTGCTAATTTTACAACCTCAATACCAAGAAAGAACTTCAGTTTTCCCAAATCCTTCATATCAAAATCAATTCTTCAGCATGACCATAACATCTTGGATCCCAATATCATCATCTCCTGTAATAATAAGGTCATCTACATAGATGACTAATACCACTAGTCTTGCATCTGTTTTCTTCATAAGTAGACTATGATCAACCATGCCAATTGCAAATCGAAGACTTTTCAAGTAAGTACTAATCTATTCATGCCAAGCCCTTGGAGCTTGTTTTAACCCATGGAATGTTTTTTCTAGCTTGTAGACATAATTTGGATATTGAGAGCGCACATACCCTTTTGGTTGATCCATGAATACTTCTTTGGCTAAGTCTCCATTCAAAAATGCATTATGAACATCCATTTGCTGTAATTTCCAACCTTTTGCCACATCCAATGCAATCATTATCCTGATAGTTGCCATTTTGGCAACAAGGCTGAATGTCTCTTTATAATCTAGACAATACTATTGTGCATAGGCTTTGGCCACTAATTTGGCTTTATACTTTTCAATGTTGCCATCATGCTTGCACTTAACTTTGTAAATCCATTTATAGCCAATCAACTTTTTTCCATCAGGAAATGCAACTAATTTCCAAGCCTGATTTTCAAGCACTACATTCAAGTCATGCATTGCTTTACATCAATTCTTGTCCATGACAACTTCAGATGACCTTTATCATATATGCATAATGATTTGTTGAAAATCCATTGTACATAATCCTGTCAATATGGTAACTCACCCTCTATGAGCATCTCAACTATGGTGGATTGCTCGATTCCCCTCTTTCTTGGGGTGGTACATATCTAGTCTGCCTAACTCTAGGAGTATACATAAATAGAATTCCAAGCTCACTATCCAAGCTATTTGTCAAGTCATATCCAGAAATCCAAATACCAGGAGCATCATCAAGAGCTTTCACTTTTCCTTTGCCTTTTGTCACATTTCTTCCCCTAACTGATACAGTGCTATCAATGGATGGTGATGCATGATTGTGTAACTTGCTAGTCCAAGGTAAAACACTCAGAGATACATCATTTGTAGGTCCAATCATAGTAGTTCTCTATTGCAAAAGCTTAGTTGATACATGATCTAAAGATACATTAGGTGGAATAGCAACTAGTGCGCCATACCATGATACCAAACTCATCAAAGATAACATCTATGTTGATGATTGTTTCTCATGTAGACAGATCAAAGCATTTATATGCTTTTCACTCCTTTGCATAGCCAATGAAGACACACCTATGTGCTTTAGGATCCAACTTCCTTCTTCTCTCATCTAGAATGTGTACATATGCAATGCAACCAAATACTTTCAAATGGTTGATGCCCTTATATCCATATAGCTTATGATATGGTGTCATGTCATGAATTCCAGTTATATGAGTAGGATTCAACACATACATAGCTATCATAATAGCTTTAGCCTAATAATACAATGGCATATTCTTCTCATCAAGCATCGCAGGAGAAGTTCCCATAAGAACCATATTCTTCCTTTCTTCTACTCCATTCTGTTGTGGAGTAAATTGCAAGTAAGCTGCCTGTGAATGCCATTCTCAGCCAAGAATCTATCAAATTCATTGGATACATATTCACCACCACTATTAGATCTCAAGCAAGAGATTGAGGAATCAAATTCTTTCTCAACCCATCTTTTAACGTCATTAAAAACAACAATACCTCATGTTTATGCTTTAGGATGATATACACCCATGTATAATGACTGAAATCATCAATGAATGTCACATAATATCGAGATCGACCAAGAGTAACATTATGGGTTGGCCCCAAAACATCAGAATGGATTAACTACAATGGCCTACAACTATTTCAAACATGTCTCATAAATGGAAACTGATGTTTTTTTTTGAACTGACATGCATCACAAACATGAACTAAATCAGTGTAGGTAAACTTTGGCAAGCATGTAACCAACTACTTCTTCTGCATAGCATACAACCTTTGAGTATTAGCATGACCAATCCTTTTTTGCTAGATCTCAAGATCTTTAAATGTACCCTTTCCACCATGAGCAAACACAGCTCATTTCAGTTAGGGAAGACTAGTGTCCAAAGTAAACATCTGACCATGTCTTTTACCCTTAGCAATCATCCTACAACCATTTCCAAACACCTCAATAAAACAACCATGTTTATTGAGTTGTGCTTGTAGATTCTGTTCAGTCATTTTCCCAATTATAGTGAAATCTTAGTGATAGAAGGAATATGCAAGGCATCATGCAAATTCTTCTTCTGTCCATCATGTATAACAAGGGAAATCACACCCTTATGCTCAATATTATGCTAAGTATCATCACTTATACAAACATAACTATGCTTATCCAAAATCATATTAGTGAACCATTCACCATGTGGAATCATGTGATTAGAAGCTCTTGAAGCAATGTACCATACATCATTTGACTTAGCAACCTCAGAGACATTCTTCTGAACATAGGTCATAGCAAACAACCTATCAGGACTAGCATCCTCAGTATGACTAGATGTAGCGTAATGCCTCTATTTCTTGCCTCTCTTATTTTCTTGCTTCTTCCAGCATTCCTTAGCAATATGCCCATACATTCCATAGTAGTGGCAACCCTTATCTTTATTTTCATTTTCATGCACATTGTGAGATTTCCATGAGTCTTTGCCTCTAGAGTCAGATATCCCCCTTGCTCGAGAGTATCCATCGCCTCTAGCATTTTGTACATGCTAGGTATTCACACTTTGAGATGCATTCTTATGAGTCCCTCGATCATGAGGTGACTCTCTACCATGGTTTCCTTGGCCTCTTTGATGCAAGTAAAATTTTTCATCTCTACCTTTTGAGCTACTTGAGCCTACAGCTAATCCAAGCTTAACCTCTTCATGAACAAATAAAGCAACTAGCTCATTAAACTTAGGCATGACTGATCATACTAAAATAGATGAATCAAATGACTTATACTCTAGTCCAAGACCATTCTGTATAACTACAACTAGATCTTCATTATCAACTTTAGCTCCACTAGCTAATCAACAATGGTCTTTATCTTCATGACATAGTCTTGTATTGACCGAACTTTCCTATCCATGGTATTAAACTTCTTTTACAGTTGGAGTTCTTGTGCATTGTTAGTAGTACCACAGTACCACATCAAGATGTCCCATGCATCTTATGGTGAGTTGCGATTCATAATCTACATGACCATTGCATTAGAGATACATACTGAAAGCTAGTGCAAGACTTTGTGAGCTCGTTCAAGCCATTCAACACGATCTGCTCTCTGTTGTTCAGTAGTGGGATTTTGTTTAGGAATCTTAGGTTTAGCCTCCACCTGTAATTAGATCCCAATATCCTTTTCTAATCAAGAAACTCTCCATGCAAAATTTCCATATTGCATAATTATTGTTATCCATCTTTTCACCTACTATTTTTGTGATATTGTGTGTCCTATCAACATTTTCCATGTTTGCAGCTCTATGTCTTTAGCACAATATTTGAGTTAGTGCCTGAATCCATGCAAACCAAGATGTCTCTTCACTAATAAAATGCTTGCATAACATTCAAGCAACACAGGCACATTTATATGTACTCAGCATCCAGTTCAATCCTAGCTCCTAGCTCATTCTATATATGTAGTATACATCAATTTTCTAGTTAGAATCCCAAAAACCTTTAGCCAACCAACCTAGGTATGTCACTTTCTAGATAGGACAATTTCAGTTGTAGAGTAAATGAAAATAGAAACTCTAAAATAGCCAATGTATTTCAACTTAATAATATCCACAGACATCTCCAAACATCTATCATAACATTTGCAAGCGATGGTATATTATATACGTCTCATGTACTACATAATGCATTATGCATAAATAAAGAAAATTCTTCTTGTGTCCCCCCATTAACAATGATAGAAAAGAAGTCTAAAACAATTAGCAATAAAAACTCTACATAACCAAGCTATCCTTAACTTAAAAAGAGTCTTATGACTTATTAACCATGCGCCATAACCTCCAGAAGTCAATGCATAGTCATGTGTGCATCAATGCCTATACCTGCATCAAGTAGTGGTGACCAAGAAGAATCTCATAAGCTATGACTAGCAACTAGACTTGTTAATTCAACTATGAATGGATCCAAAACCAAGGATTCAATGCTGCTCATAAGCATCTATAGACCATCCATCAACCATATAGCATCATCTAAGCATTAATGGCCAACAACTTGAGCTTCAGTGAGCTCCAAATTGAGAGTTACAACAATTACAACTTGTATGATAGCACACAATCTGTCATATATAATAGATAAATGACCTCATTGACCTTCAATGGTTACTCTCTGCATGGCCAGTATACACTGAAGCAAATACTTAGGATAACTTTCAACTTTCTAGGTTATTTATGTTGAGATATGCAAACTACATCTACCTACTACTACCTATTGACATGACAGTTGTGTGTGTGTGGGTGTCAATCATGTGTGTATCTTTAATAAGTTGGTAGTTGACTTAACTAGAGTTAGTGGTTAGTCACTAGTCACTTAGACCTAAGTTAGATGTACTTTGTTTTTTTGGTGTGATAAATAATAATAATGATGAATCTCAATTTCTACATGGTATTAGAACCATGAACCCCCATGACCCCATGAAGCAATGGAAGGCTGAGAAGCCTAGAAGCTCAACAGAGAGCAAGAGTTGGAGTACAAAGCTGGAAGTTGGATCTGAAATTTTTGCAATAGAGTAATAGTAGCCATAGTGTATACTTTAAGTCGTGTGTATTAGAGGGATATGAGTCCTATCAATGTAAGAGCCTATTGAGGCTTAGTCATTGGGTTATTTGCAAGCTCTTAAAGTGAGAATTTGATTAAAGAAGAGGAGAAACTAAAAATGCATGAATGTTGGAAATTGCATCTATTTCAAGCAGCAAGAAATGGGCAACACTAATAAGCAGCACAACAAGCATTGATTTCTTCATGACAAACATTAGATTTGTAGCATTAAAACCTTAGTTGAGTAGCTCTACTGAGGCTTGGCATTTGGCAAGTGTTTTGATAATTGCAAGAGTGTATTCAACATTGATTGTGCTTAGTAATAGTAGGTAACCAACAACATTAAATCTAGAGTAGATCATTGTGAGATTGTACTTGTGTGGGCAGCATCATTGCTAACAATTCAAGCTTATTTTTTGGCCTACATTGGGTAGATGGTTTAGTTGTTAACTTGGCATTGTGTATGCCTTCAACTTCATGTATTTGGGCATGAATAGGAGCCTATATTTCATGTATCAAATTGCATTTATAGATTTGAAATACTCGGCAAGCTATCTTGAATATTGACAATCCACAATTGATTGATGGCCTATATGGGCATCATGGCAATAGCGTTTGGCATCTTGGTTGCATGCTTGGAAAGGTTGAAATCTATTGAGCTACAATTAAGGAATACACTTTGCAAATGAAGACTGAAACAAAGTCTAGAATATAACGTATTTCACTATCTTAAATCACTAGGCTATGTAATAAAGATATTTCATGTTGAAACACTACCACATGATTGTGGGGCCAACATTGGATGTATTTGGACTATCTTTCTGATGGTATTGCAATTAATTGCTATTTATTATAGATTTTGGTTTGTCATTGAATGTTAAACCATGTCTATATGTCTAGTAGGTAGTCAATGTAACCTGATTGAAATGCTTTTACCCATGAATGGTATGAAACTTGTTTGGGGATGTTTTTGACATACTTGTAAGCTAAAAATACCCTAAATTTTGTAGCCAATTTACTATCGCAAATCTATGGAATGAAACTCTCTTACATAAGCAATGTCTAGCAGATATGTACTTAGTGATTGGTTGAGTTAGTTTATATAGGGAGTTAGGCATTGTGTTGTCACTCATTAACTACTGAAGACTGCATTGAATACATAAATTTGGAGAGATAGCAAATGCTAACAAGACTAATAACATAGCTCAAATAGTGGGTGAGAAACTCGATAACATCAACTATGCTATTTGGAAGTTCAGGATGGAGAATTTTCTCATTAACAAGGGTTACATGTGTGGAGGTTGAGCCCAAACTCCCCAAAAGAATGCAACTCCCGATTAGCTTCTTAGGGAACATCAAGCATGGACTGAGAGAACTCAAAGGATAGTGGATTGTCTATCCCTATGTATGTTTTATGCTATGGTTATGCAAATAATGAATTGCAGCTCACCAAAAGATGCATGGGATATTCTGATGAGATACTATGGTACTATTACTAGTTACCCCTTTATATACATAATGTATATGCTCAACTTTGATCCCCTAAAACAATACGAGTCATGATCTAGAACAATGCACTAGGATAGTCAACATTTGACCCTTCCTAACTTGTCTTGATCTAGAGTTCAAATTTTTTGTGGAAGTTCTAAGTTAACCGAGAACACCCTGCCATATGAAAGATCTCTTGAAGAATCAAACCACTTTCTTCCCTCTAGGATTACCTTTAGTTTTTTTATTAGCCTAACACATTTTAGATTACCATATAAAGCTAGCTTTGTTAATTATCCCTTTGTGATAATGTTCCTCCACTCAAGTATCAAAACTGACATGAATATAAGAAAAAAAATCATTCTAAAAAATGTTTATTAAAAAATATATATTTTTACTATCAGTACAATGATTCTTCTAATCAATATTAGGACCTTGCTTGAGGATCAAAATAGCCTACTAAATCTACCCTCAATCAACATTACTGTAGAAGATTAAGCTCATTATCTCACTTGACTCTTCTAGCTATATCTAGCTATAGCCTAGTTGTATGGTGCATGTGGTCAATAAATTGAGCTAGTAACCCAACCACAATTGGAAATTTAGTTAGTGGTAGGCCTAGACAACAAGATTATTGTGTGTTACTTTCATTGTGTGCAGAAGACCAATGAAGAATAATGAAGAACGTGGAATGGATGAGGGATGACTGCTCAAACTCTTTGCCTATATTCTCTCTCCAATTCTTTGTCATTGTACTAGAGTAGGTTTTGTTTTGCTAAAACTAATGAATAGGTGAGTTGAAAATCCAAGAGGCATATCTAGTGTGTGTTCTCTAACCAGCTTTGGAGAGTCATTGGAAGAAGACAAGCAACCATTTATACTACTTGTGGAGCACTGTGAGTGTTGTATATTGGAGAAATTGGCTAACAAGAGACACATGGATTTCACCTATGGTTGCACCTATTTCAAGATAGTATGGATAGCAAGCATGGATTGCATCATCAGACATTTGAAGGGCTACTATCTTTGATCATTACCTGTTGATCATCACTTGATTGAGATCTCTACCGGTCTTCTCCTCAACTCTGAGCACATTTGTGTGATATTAGAGGCATTGTTTAATGCTCATAATGGTAGTAGCAAAGCATCAGTGATGGACCAAGCAATTGAGCATTATTAATCATCATGGATAGATAGCACAAATGCAAGAAATTGTGCATTGATTCCCCTCTTCTCTCACCCTCTTTGAACCAAGTGTGGCAATGGTTCACTTCAAAGAAGTCACCTCAAAGCTAATGCTCGATAATGTTGATAGGAGATCATAGAATTAATTGGCCTAGTCTCAAGTCGATCCATGTGTAGGATTGAGAAAGAGCTTACCGTGCAAGGTATGATAACAAATTAGTCACCTCAAAATTGATGTTAGATAATATTGATAACAGACCATAGAATTAATTTGTGCCCTATTTTAGGTCTATCCTTGTGGGATTGAGTTGGAGCTTCCCCTATGAGGTAGGTTCAAGTAGTTTGAGGTTACAAAAGCTTGGCTATTCCAAGGGAGTTTCAAATGGAAGTTATCTTTATTATCTCTTGATGGACTCCCAAAAATTTGTGACATTAAGATTCATTAGATAGGCATGCTAAATTACTATGGTATTTAATGATATTTATTACCCTTTCACTTTGCATCATAGGCGAAATATTTAATAATCAAACAAAAATGTAACAACAAACTTTAATTTTGAGATGTCTTTATGTATGAGAATCAAAATCTAGTTCTAAATTTGAATTAGACAAAAAATTTCTATATTTCCAAAGCTTATATTACGATGATTTTATAAATCTTATGATCAAGGTGAATATCATTATGTTAGATGGTTTATGTATTAAAATTGTACTGGGACTTGTCATGCTACTAATCTCACTCCTATTCAAAATGGCTCAACTAATCAACTTAGAGTTAACTAGCTACCTCAAACCTTTGCCTTAGTCTTAGCTTGATTGAAATGGCTCTCCTAAATCAACATCATGCAATTATGGTGGATTGATGCTAGCTACTTCAAAACCTTTGCCTTGGTTTTATTTAGCCTTATTGAAATGGCTCTCCTAAATCAACTTCATGCAATTATGGTGCAATTAGAAATATTAATCCTTCTAAACATTGTAATTTATCATATGAATGAGAGTGGTCACTAAGAGTACACTATTAAGCAATAAAGGATATAGCATGCATTTAAGTAGTACTTAGTACCTAATATTTCAAAATTAGCTCCTATATAATAAACATTATGTATTTCATCATGTCCATCTTTCTTAATGTAATAGAAATAAGTAATATTTGAGAAATCATTTTAAGCTCCATTACTTGGACACTCCTTTTCTATGCCTTAGAAGACAAGATTCTTTAGTTCTATATGCATCCTTTATAAAATACCAAGAATGCTATGGGTCAAAATGATAATCAATGCAAGTAGTACAATATCATTTTGCATATATTATTCATGGTGATAGATAGGACTAGAGTTTTGTAATAATTTACAATCACTTAAAATTCCTCATAACTCACATTTAGAATATGTGATGTTTGTATATTCAAATTTGAAGTCCCCATCATAGATTTTCAAATAATCAAGTGGTCACACCTATATCATTTTCAATCATAGTAGTAGAATGCTTGCATCAGCACTACTCATGTTCTTTAACCTAGGGATTTGATTGTCACACCAATCCATGACAATGGTAGAACTTGAAGGATAACCCAAAGTTTTAATTTGAAGGGATATGCTAAACTTCAATTTTGTGAAGAGATTGGATGGTACACTACTCTAATTATCCTAATTATATATTGATTTTGAAGGGAAATTTTATTTATAACCTTTAAAGGGGGATAAACCCCCCTTTTGAAGGATATGCAACCTTCAAATTAGAGTTGATCGATTTTTGCTTTGGATTCCATCATGAATGAGATCTTGCATATGAAAAGTAATCAACACACGCAATTAGTACATTATTAAGCAATGATGAATTGTCATTTTTAAAAAAGACAAAATGTTTACCTTGAAATTCATTAGCAAACATTGATATGATGCATTGAGCCCGTGGCGCACATGTCAAAAAGGCCTACAAGCACATGTTCTAGTCTGAAAACTAATATTGAATGATATCATAGACTAAATGCATGATACCCCTTGTTAAAGAGTTTTATAGAGCCAACTAATTAGCATGTCATGTTCTTATTAGCCTATAGGATTGAGTTATTCAATTACAATGATTATATTTTTAGCTTAGATGCTTGGTGCATATGTATTTTATGTAATCTAATTTGACACATCTTTGACAAAGCATTTGAGGTATTCAACTATTATGATTATATTTTCAACTTAAAACCTTGGTACACATGTAATTTATGTAACCAATTTGACACATCTTTTACAAAACAATGTGTTGTGCTAGAGCATTCACATTGCATGTCAACATCTCCCTAAAGAAAAAAATTTGGTTTCTTATAATCACTTTTGAGATTGTGCATACTTGTGAGTCTTTCCTTTAAGGCTACATAATAAATAGTGGTTACTCGCTTAACACATTGTTAGGGTGAGAAAATAAGCCTACCATGTCTTTCTTTTTTAGCTTTGTAAATAAAAAAGGAAAGGAGCATCTAGGCCATAGATCTTGGAGGATAAGACATAAAGTTGAATTCATGTAAGGTCTAAAATTATCATTCTAAATTTTCTAGATCTGGAATTTGTGACTTTAATACATTTTGTCGGAGCATACATAAGATCTTGTTTCACACCGAGTAGGTACTTGGAAATTTGAATCCATGTTTTCTTCATAGTTTTTTAGAGATTATAGGGAGAACTGCATATTTTTAAGGGGACATTTCCTTCTCACATACTTTTGAGAAGGCTTTTTTGAAACTTGAGCCTACATTGGCATGCAACAAACTCATATTTTCCTACCTAATATCATTTATATAACTTTTTCTTTTGATATCTAGACACTTTGAGTACATTGGGGCACTCAAGGATTCTTAAAATTGATGACATTTTATGGATTTATTTTCTAATTATCTAGAACAACTAAGATAGTGAGCTATTTGATCCCAAATTTTGCATGCATTGAACATTGATTGAAAAACTTTGAAGGGAAGTTACATCATCCAACTATTAGGAGTAGCATTGGTGTGACATTGAACCTCTCAATTTGATCTAAAGGATAATAGGTTTTTGGTAGTTATGATTTTTAATAACCAACTCTCTCTCTCTCTCTCTCTCTCTCTCTCTCTTTTCTCTTTTTTTTTCTCTTCTCTTTTTCCCCCCTCTCTCTCCTCTTTTTTCTTTTCTTCTTTCTTCTTCTTCTTTTTCCTCTCGTATTTTTCCCTCCTTTGTAGTAGCCTAGTTCTCTCTCTCTCTCCCTTTTTCTTATCTTCCCCATCTCCCTGCTTTTTAAATTTCTCTCTCCTATTTTCTCTTCTCTCCTCTTTCATAATTGTTTTTCTCTCTCCTCTCTTTTCCTTCTCTCACACCCTCTCCTATTTTTTTCCTTTTTTCTCTCTCTTTTTTCCTTGTTTATTCCTTCTCTTTTTGCTTATCTCTCTCCTCTTTTTTGTGCTCTCTTCTTCTCTCCCCCTCTCTCCCTACCTTTTTTTTCTCTTCCTTTCCTATTTTTTTCTTCTCTCTTTCTCCATTTTATTGCTTCTCTCTCTCTCTCTCTCTTTTATTTTCTCTTTTTCATATTTTCCCCTCTCTCTTCTTTTCCTCTCTCGCTCTCTCTCCCCCTCTTCTTTTTTCTTTTCTTCTCTATTTGTATCTCTCTTGGTTTTTGTTCTCTCTCTCTCCCTCTCTTTCTCTTTCTCTCTCCTCATTTTTATTTTTATTTCTATCTCTCAAGTTTTTTCTCTTTCTACATTTGTCTTCCCTCTCTATTTTTCTCTTTCCTCTCTTTCCCCCCTCTCCCTCTATTTTCTTTCTCTCTCTCAAGTAAAAAACTATATAAAAAAGGTTTAAATTAAAAAAAGACTTTTCTCTTTTTCATTTTCCCCTCTCTTCCTCTTTTTCTCTTTCTTCTTCTTTTTCTTTTTCTTCTTTTTCTTCTCTTTTCCTTCTCTCTCCCACTTCTCTCTCTCTCTCTCTCTCTCTCTCTCTCTCTCTCTCTCTCTCTCTCTCTCTCTCTCTCTTAAATTTTATATTTCCTCTCTTTAATTCTCTCTTCTTCTTCTTCTTCTTCTTCTTCTTCTTCTTCTTCTTCTTCTTCTTCTTCTTCTTCTTCTTCTCTCTCTCCCTTCCCCCCGCCCTCTCAAAGTATATGAAAAACTATGTTAACAAGTTTTTTATTAAAAGATAAAAAAATATTTTATTAAAAGAGCAATGAGATTTTAAAAAGACTTTTAAAACCATCTAACTAAATGAGAGAGGAAATGAGAAAAAAAGAGGGAATTTGAAATTAAAATTTTCTATTTTCTCTTTCTTTCCTCTCTCTCTCTCTCTCTTTCTCTCCTTTTCCTCTCTTTCGCTCTTTCTCTTCCCCTATTCTTTTTTCATTTCTTCTTTCTCTATATCTTTCCCGTGGTTTTTTGTTCTCTTTCCCCTCTTTCTATTTCTCTCTCCTCATTTTTCTTTTGCTCTCTCTATCTCTCATCTTTTTTCTTTTCTTCTCTCCCCATATCTTTCTCTCGATTTTGTTCTCTCTCTCTCTCTCCTCATTTTTCTTTTCCTCTCTCTTTCTCTTTCTCTCTCTCTCAAGTTTTTTACTCTCACCCTCTTTTTTCTCTCTATATTTTTATATTTTCTCTCATCCCCCTATTTCCTCTTTCTCTCTCTCTCTCTCTCTCTCTCTCTCTCTCTCTCTCTCGTAAAAAGCTGTTAAAAAAGGTTTAATTTTAAAAACATTTTTTTCTTTCCACTTTTCCCCCTCTCTTCCACTTTTCCTCTTTCCTCTTCTTCTTCTTCTTCTCTTCTTTCCACACCTCTCTCTCTCTCTCTCTCTCTCTCTCTCCCCTTTTCTTCTCCCCCTCTCTCCCCTCTTTTCCTTCTCTCTTGTTCTCTTTTTTCCTTTTCTTCTTTTTCTTCTTCTTCTTCTTCTTCCCTCCTCTCTCTCTCTCTCTCTCTCTCTCTCTCTCTCTCTCTCTCTCTCTCTCTCTCTCTCTCTCTCTCTCTCTAAGTATGTGAAAAGCTATGCCAAAAAATTAAATTAAAAATGGTTTAACAATATTTAATTTAAAATTTTATTAAAAATAGTTTCAAAAAAGTTAATTAAAATAGAAAAAATATAAAAATAATTTTAAAAATATTTAATTAAAGAGGAAAAAAGAGAGGAAAAAGGAGAGTGAAGTTTAAATTAAAAAGTTTAACTTAACTCTAAGAGAGAGAGAGAGAGAGAGAGAGAGAGAGAGAGAGAGAGAGAGAGAGAGAGAGAGAGAGAGAGAGAGAGGAGAAGGAGAAAAGATAGTTAAGAGAAGTAGAGGGTGTGATAGAGGAGAGAGATAGAAGAGAAGGTATTGAAAGAGAGAGAGATAGAGAGATAGGAGGAGGCATGTGAGCCAAGGGGACTGTTTCCACACTAGAGTTGTGCACTCATTCACACTTGAATTTATGGTATGGAGATATCCCCCCCATTCCATCGAAACACTCACCATTCCCTCCACCTTGAAGTAATGTTGGGAGTGATACCCACCCACATCTACCACTTTCTCCCACTCTATGTCATTATCACCTTGACATTATTTTATTTTCATGGAATTATGTCTCAACTTTGTCCGAGATTTTTTCATAATCTCATTACTCAACCCACCCCTCTAAACCAAATTTTCTGATCTCTTAAGCCCCATTCACACTTGCAAGCATTTCCTTGCTTCCACAAACCCTAGTTTTGTGTTCAAGACTGACAAAGATTGTTATTAGATAAGGAGGAATCGAGAAAGTTCTGATAATGATGGCCCCAAAGTAGCAAAGGGTTGGAGGACAAGAGGTTGCATGTGTGAATGAGACACCATTCCCAACAACTTCTACTCAAGTACCATTGGATAGATTTTAAGTGATTAAATGAATGATTGACTGATAAATTTGGTTTATATCCAGTTGGCTATTGTTACCACTTGCGATAATGAAGGGAAAGGGGTACTTCCTATCCATGTAGCCAAGAACCTTGAATACCCTTAGATTATTATGCATTCAAGATGGAATTGCAATTTACAAACCACCTTAGGAAATGGAAATGACTTTTTTGTCAAGAATTAGTCATGATTATCCTTTGAAGGACAAAACTACTAGAAGTGAAGATAGATGCCCTACTCATGCATATTAAGTATTGCATGCTAACACGTTAAATCACTTAAGAGAAAAGCTTATGACATTTGAATAGTACAAAGAGGGTTGACAAGTATCACTCCCTAAACACTAAGGGGATTATTATGTATCGTTCTATATGATTGAACTTTAGGAGAAATAAGTCACAATATCTTCTCATGTGGGATATTCAAATGTTTTTTTTTTTCATGAAATGTTGAGATATGCTTGTTGCTAAGAAAAAAGATGTTTTCTTAATTGAGGATAGACTGGTTGTCTTTATTGTGGATTTTGAAAAGTGATATTGTGTCCACATGGGCAGGTTCTTGGTTATTCCTTAAGTCTCCCAAAGATTAGTGGTAGAGCCCTTCACCAAGGGGTTTTATTTATCTACAATGGGTGCTAGGACCAACCTCGGATGCAAGAGGTCTCTCTATAGGGAGGACATTAGGTTAGGGGGCGACAAGGGTACTACATCATTTAAAATGATTAACTAAGGAATTTTATTGCTATATGCAAATTAAATCATGCTAGGGTTCATTAGCAAACTAAAGAAAATCTTAGAGTGAAGTGGGAGGCTTGATCCCTAATGGGTGTTACCAGAGGTAGGTCTTGATTCAATGAGAGGCTTCCATCACAATTTAAGCATTAGATAGGTAATTTAGGAAGAGCTATCCTAGTGTGTCATTAGTAGAAACCAACTAGTGGAGATCAACCTCTCATTGCTTCCCCTCATTTCTCACTCTCTTTGAACCAAGTATGGCAATGGTTCACTTTGGTTTGAGAGACAATAGTAATATTATCACCTCATAGCCAATGACAGATAGAAACTCAAAGACTTTTAGCATCTAAAGTTAGGTTCCCATTTTAGATCAATCCTTTTGGGGTTGAGGTAGAGCTTCTCCTATGGGGTAGACTCAAGTAGCTTGACACCACAAATGTCTAGTTATTCTAACGAGTTCTAGATGGTGGTAGTCTTGAATACTTCTAGATGGGCTACTAGAAATACATGCTATTGATGTTTGATTTAGGTAGGCATGTTACACCCCTTTAATCTAAACATGTCTAAGTGGGAAATGTAGGGAATTAAAATCATATTTTAATAGTTTTTTTAAATCCTTAGTTTACTACAACATAGTTTGCATCATTAGCCAACCATGTTTGCATGGAATTATAGCTACTTTGGCTTGAACCACAACCATTGTATCTTTGAGTTGCAAAGCTTTTGTGGCTTCCCTAGGTTGTGCTTCCATTTCATGTTATATTATAATATTAGTAATGGGATCATTATTGATGGTCTCATGTATAATCTCCCTACATTCTTTGAGATCATAGAAACTAGATTTTTAGGGGCACCTTTTACATGCACTCAAGGATGGTGCTTCCAAACATCATTCTATTGTTGCCTTGGCCTAACAAGTCTTCATTAAGACACTTAAATTTTTGGAGGTTGATTTGACATCATTTGGTATCCAGGGCCTCCTATAGTTTTTGCATGGAAAATGTGCCAAGAATAAGTGGGGTAGTTGGGTGTGAAGAGACTTAACATTTTAGATAGCATGAAAATTTTGGGAAGAGTTTTTAGGAGATTGTGTAGCAAACATGTATAAAATTGTGGAGAATCTAGTCAAGATAAGTAATGAGCTCATCTCCACCTTTGGGGTTATAGGTAATAGCAAGACCACAAGCTAATTCACTAACTTGTCTAAATAAGTATGTCTATATAAAAAATAGGGAAGAGAGAGCATAATGTGCTTTACCCCTAAAATACTTTCCTTACCAAAAAAGGAAATGCGTTTTTCCCCAAATTTATATTCTTTCCTCATGAAAAAATGCAAAAACTAATTTGAAATAAGCCTTGTATGTTATGCACCCAAAAAGTAATTTTAAATTTTTACCCCCCTTTCTATTTTCCCTAAAGAAAATTAGAATTTCATACTTTCCACCCCTTTGTTGTCAAAACCTCTCAATATTTTATTCCATGAAAAGTGTGTTCCTATGTGTTTCATAAAGTTAGTTTAAGATGCTCTTAGTACTAGGTTAATGCACTATAACATCATAGAGTGAGCTTTTGTTATGATGAATGAATTATGCAAAAACTTTCACTTGGATTCAATACTAAATGATCCATCTTATTATTTTGTAGTTTATTATGTTTTTAAATGTTTGGATAAATTTTTATTACTTAACTAGTTTTAGGAGTGTGTGAATATGCTAATGTGCTAGTATTTCATTCTTTCATCAACCAAAACATAAGTTTGACAAAACTTGCACCTTAATGTATATATCTCATATTTCACACCATTTATTAACAAAGAGTTACATAATGGGGACATCACAATATGCTCTACTTCATGGTGCTTATCTTTCTTAATACAATAGGAAATAAGGAAATTCCAAAAGTAATATATTTATTGTTTAGCTTCATTTCTACAATACTATTGTGTATATATTCGTAGTGGTGGATAATGTAAAAAGCTTTTTATAATCAATAGTCACTCAAATTCTCTATAGCAACTCACATTGGGAATGTGTATTCTTTGTATATCAAAATTCAAAATGATGTTACTTTAATTTCCCATCATTGATTTTCAAATAATTAGGTGGTCATGTCTATGTAGTTTTCACTCACAATAGTACAATGATTTAGATTAGCACACTCAGCTTGTGTATCTTATGGATTTGATTGTGACACTTTGCAGGACAAACCAAATCTTCTTATTCTAAGCATGTCCTTATTTTGAAGGAAAATTTTCTTTCTATTCTATTTGTGAAGGGTAAACCCCCCTTTGAAGGACATTGAAATTTTCAAAGTTGATATTGATGAATGATGGTTTTTAGATTGAACTACATTGTTACAATGAGATCATCCATGTGAAAATTAATCAAAATGTGCATTTAGTTTTGATATGGGATTTGACACTCTTTTTTGAAAAGTATTTTACATTGAATTTCACATTTAGTAAACATAAGCGTGATATATTGAGCCAATAGTGCATATGTCAAAGGAGGCTTACATATCATCACATGTTCTAATATAAAAAATAATATTGAATGATATGATATATAAAGTGCATGTTATACATTCTTAAATAGTTTCATAAAGCCAAATATTTCACATGTCATGTCCTTACTATCCTATTAAACTTAGGTATTAAATTACTACGATTGTGTTTGACTTAAATGGCTTGGTGCAAATGCAATTTATATAACTCATTTTGACACATCTTTTACAAAACAAAGTTGTTTTGCTAGAGCATTCACATTGCATGTGAACATCTTCCTAAGGAACAACAATTTACAAGATATTAAAAAAAACACCTCTCTTAAGCTTAAATAGAACACTTTAGCTTGTAACAAGTTCTAATCTTCACTTGAATGCACTAATTGTGCCTAGTTGTGATACTCTCACCTAAATCCACATAACCACTTAGTGATTAGTGGCTTAGCACATCAGTAGGTATGAGAAATTAACCCTACCATGTCTTTCCTTTTCAGCTTTCTACAGAAAAAAGGAAAGACAACACATCATCAATTTTGGAGGATAAGATATCATGAGAAATTCATTTCATGTTGATAAGTTCCAAAATTTATCATTCTGATTTTGATAGATGTCATTAAATAATCAATGGAGTCATCACCACACTTGGATAAAAAGGATTTTGATGTGATTTGTGACTCCATGTGATGGTGGCAACTATTAGATCCAATTCCATTATCAATGATGTCAATTGTCTAAAAAGTAATCATGAGCACATGCATTTAATAGAGTTGAAAAAATAGTTTCACACACACAATATAACAAAGGCATAAATGCAATTTTCAAGATGAGGCTAACTCAAATTCTAAAGAAGGAAAGCAAGGTTATTGGCCTAACTTGTAAGGACACACAAATCTCTATGTGGTAATACTCATATGTCTTACCTTTCCCAAAATAGAGGCAAGCATATTACCCTAAAATAAAATTCATCCCTACCAAGCTAAAGATGTTCATAGGTCAAAACTCTGGTGCTTTAATTTTTAAAAAAATCCATCCCTACCTATCGAAGATGTTTGTAAACTCAAGAAATTAAACTAAAAACCAAATTCATCTCCCTTCCAAGCTAAAGATGCTAAGTTTGGTGGTTGAAAAAAATTTAACAAAAGATACACGTTTGTACTTAGACTCATATCTAGTCAACATCCTTAGCTTACCCCGTAAAATTAGTCATAAACTTCCAAGTGTATCCTAGACCAACAATTCTAAGCAACAATTTGTGCCTTCAAAGGAGACCTAACTATATATCCTAACAAGTTTATCCTAGACCAACAATTCTAAGCAACAATTTGTGCCTTGAAAGGAGACCTAACAATTTGTGCCTTGAACGGAGACCTAACTATATATCCTTAGATTTTGTTTCACACAATATGAAACCTGAAGGCATTTGGAAATCTAAATCAATGTTTCACTTGTAGGTTTTTAGAAATTATAACTAAAAATATAGTTTTTAAAGGAACTCTTCCTTCTCATATACTTTTGAGAAGGCATTTTGAAACTTGAGGTAGTGCTAGGATGATGCATGAACTTGTATTTTCCCAACATTAGCACTGATCAATTCTTATTTCTATACAAAAACACTCCAATGTCTTGGGAACTTAGGGATCCTAAAATTTGATGATCTTTTGTAGAATCAAGTTTTAATCATCTAGACTAAATGAGACTATCTACTTTTTAATCCCAAATTTCACCTCTAGTGGACATGAATATGGATGTAACATTGAAACTCATGGTATGATCTAAATGATGATACATTTCTAGCTAGTAACAATTATGATGTTTAATTTCCAACAAAAAATTACCCCACATAGCACAAAGTTTCTAGGGAGAATATGTATTATCTTTTTAATGACTAGACAATTTTGTGTCATGTGATCCACATAAAACATAACCTTGATATTGATGAAAATTTATCAATAATTGAGAATTACTTCTATCCTAAACTCTTCACCCCACAATTCCATGTTACAAATATTGCAATACATCAATGATCTATTCATGTGTATTGAGAGGGGGGGGGGGGGGGGGGGGGGCATTCATAAATATGTAAAACATATCATGTGGGCTCAACAATAAAAGGGGTATTTTAAATCCATTTTTATACTTAGTTTAATAATGCATGATATCATTTAATGAATGTATTTTAGTGATTGAATAGGAAAAGGGTGGGTGGCCTTGAACACGCATGATAGTAATGGTTTAAATATAGTGAATGCCTTTATACTAATTGTTTGTGTGTGACTTACAACGAGAACAATATATAAAGGATTTTGTGGTATTAATTTAAACAATGATGTGTATAATCTATTTATAAACCTAGTAATACTCCAAGCATATAAATTATGGCATTCACACTCTAATACAAAGTGTTACCTTGACTTTCCCTCTAGTTGGTAATGCACATCAATGTAATGCACAATTGTACTTCCATACTGTTATGTTCATGAGTCTTATTATATGTTGGTATGATGCCATTTGAAGCATTTCCTATCTTTATCATTTGATGTTGGTAACATAACATATGTGTAATGAAGCAATTTTAGCCCTAAGTCTTTGTACTAACTTAGAACCTAGAGTTTACTAAAAATGGCAAGATTGTACAATTGTGCAATCATTTGCACTTCTCATTTTTGAGGATTCTCCTCCCATCTTTCATTGAGGTGTGTTTCCATGGCCACTATGCATGAGGTTTGTTTCATGTAGCATTTCTTGTAAGTCTTCTTCTTAATCTTGGCTATGGTTTTTTAATGCCATAAGCAACATATTAATGTGAGATGTGGCTATGGCTATTGGAACATTTCATGTATTTTCTTGGTTTGAGTAACAAAATTTCTTTTAATTAAAAATCCTCCATTTCAATTGGTGTCAAATATTTGTATTTTGATCAATATCTAATCTTTTTTCCACAAAATTCCACATCAAAAGTAGTATAGGTGGTCCAAACCTATGGATATGACATTTCAGCAAGGTTGATACATAGAGCTAAAGATTTAGTGGAAATAATCTATTCAGCTCCAACCTTATGAATGGAGAAATCTTATTCATCCATAAGCTATTAAGGATATATTGGAGAATCCAATGAAGAGGAATCATGAATAGATCGATGGTGGCTAGCCACAATATTGTCACTGATCCACATGATGTATGAGGTGCTCTTTCTAGTTTCTCTTAATTGCTCTATTATCCAATTGGTGAGCCATTTTTTTGTTGAAAGAGAGATTAGAAAGATTCGTACACTTTTTTTGCATCAAGATTGATTGGTTGATTTATATATGCATAAAGATTGATTCATAATCCACATTGATGTTCTCCTACTAGTCCAAATGAGCAATAATCACTTCCATTTAATCTTTTGTGACTTGTTGCATTGAATTATTCCTAACCATGACATTTATTGTTTCCCTTGATTGAGTTGTCTAATGGAAGTAATCTTGATAAGTGTAAGTTAGTAAGTACTATGAGTGAGTCATCGAAGTACTTGGAGGGTAAAGTCCGATTCCATTCAATCTCTTTTCAATCTATTCCTACTACATTATCATTCAATCATTGCCATTTCCTTTTCCAAAAAGTATAAAGACTTCAATTCAAGGCATACTTATTTGCTTATAATAGTATGATCTTGCCATGTGATATTCCCATCGAGAAAAAGGATAGATGTTGGATGAGGTAGTAAGCCAAAAGAGAGGTGACCCTCCTTTACTACTTATGACTTTGAGGGGTGCCTAAGAGGGAAATTTGCACACACCTTGATGATCTAAAGTCCATGTAGAGAGTCTTTTTTTCCACTTTATCCCTCACATCGATACTCATGAGTGAGTGAAGCATTAAATATTGTAGCCATCTTGAAGATTCAATATAGTTGAAGGTAGTTGTAGTTTACAAGAGCATCATTACAGGTTCAAATAGGGGGTTTATAGGTTAATTGAAAGTACCATAGGGTTTATACAAGGCATTGATAGGTGTAAGAAAATTCTTATAGGTTTCTCTATAGTTATCCCAAGGTTTATAGGGCATATAGGGTTACATATTTTGCATAGTCACATTGAAGAGAGATTGGAAAACATACATTGGAAACTAAAGTTATGGCTGCTTTTACTGAGAATGGGTTTCTTAGAAAGCACCTAAATATCTTGAGAGGGGGTATTGTTTGCAGTTGTTTCACACATCTACCCTTATCCAAGTTGAGAATACTTTAGATCTTCCTTCTCCTCATCCAATAATCTTTCTTTGAAGCTATTGTTCACTTCAATTGGTGGTACACTTCATGCTCATCTATTATTTGGGTTGCTACACTCTATAACTATGGCAAGAAATACGAAGAAAGATCAAGCAATGGATAACATGAATGAGAAGTTGTATGCTTATCATACTATTTTAAACTCTTTCATTGATGCAATAGATCAAGGACATGATGCTATGGGTAATAGAAAATTGAATGTGAGAGAATGAACAAAAGAGATAGTATCTAAATCTTGGAGGAAAGATAAGTTCACAACTTATTTTCTTTTTGAGCAGGGCAAACATAGTTTTTATGAATTTGTCCACTTGCCCCACCCACCATATCCCACTTAAGAGAATCTTTCAAGCCTTTTATAAGTCCTCCCTTTGTTTTAAGTAAAATTTTACTCTATCTAATTACTCTTGGGTTTCCTCATATCCCTCATTTATTCAAGAAGCTTCCTTATATCCCTCCTTAATTGCTTGTTCTAACCGAATGGCATGGACATATGTCTAGGCCCTCATGTTGCTTCTTGGTATGGTAAAGAGTCATCCTCGATTGAATGAGCACATTTCTAGGCCCTCAAAATATTTCTTAGTTCATAGAGATATTCTTGGTTGTTCAGAGGAGGCCTTGAGTTTACTTGACAACCTAGGGCCAACAACAGGGAGGGGATAAAGCCCTGTATTAAATCCCTCATCTCTCTAACATTTCCCTTCACACACTCCCATCTTAAGTAGTCCTAGACCACTAGAAAACTGCCCTGACTTAAACATTTGACCATCATTAGAGGGCAATTTGAATTTAGAAGTGCTCAGATTATTTCCTGTGTTTTCAAACAATGTGGATACGACTTAAAGAACTACTTTAAAAAAGAGAATGTACAGAGTAGCAAACCGTTTTCACACTCCAAATCCGATCTAGTTGGTACCTTTGGACTTAATTTTAGTTGATGGGATCCTTTAACCTTCCCAAATTTGTTGGATGTCTATTATTTGGGTTACTACACTCTATAACTATGGAAAGAAATAAGAAAAAAGATCAAGCAATGGATAACATGAATGAGAAGTTGTATGCTTATCATACTATTTTAAACTCTTTCATTGATGCAATAGATCAAGGACATGATGCTATGGGTAATAGAAAATTGAATGGGAATGGAGGTTCTATGGCTCCAAATGCCCATGTCATTGGTCAAGTGGTTGAAGGAGGGTTGAAGCTAGTGATTCTCATGGATCCATTGATAACTTTTAGCTTTCTGAAGAATCCAAGAGCCTAAGTATGGGAATTCATCAACAAAACCAAATCCCTGGACAAGTTTTACCAATTGATAGCTACCATTACTACACTAAGTGATAGATTAATCCCTACTTTGCTCTCCATTAGTTCTACTCACTGATTGATAGCTGCCATTACTATACTAAGTGATAGATTAATCCCTACTTTGGTCCCCATTAGTTCTATTCTAGTCATTCATGGTCCTACTATTGTCAACAAGCCTAATCAACATGCTACTTAAGATTTTGGAGTTGGAGAATCATCAAGAGTCAAGGAGAAATTTCAACAGTCCAACCTATGCAAGATTTAAGGGAAAACCTCAAATTTTCCTAAGGAATCATGATCATCATGAATAATTACATTCTAGCCCTAGGAATGAAGATGTACATGGATGTGACCCATTTTGTAAATAGTTTTAACTTAACCCAATCAATCTCCTCATGGGTAAAAAATCATGAACCATCTTCATATGAAGAGCTTCCCAATTATGGCATATTAAAGCATAATAGATCAAATCAACAAGAAAGACGTTATGATGACAAGTCAACTTTTGTATGGCATAACTTTAATCAACAGTACTCTTATGGTCACCCTACACTTGGGAAATGTTCTTTTGGTAGTCATTCTCAAAGACCACATTTTCATGGAAAAATTTATAACAATGGTTGACAACCCTATAATTATGAATATAAAGATAAAATAAATATACTAAATTTCAAAAGTGATAACTCTTCTCCTATAGAATCAAAAAAGTAGATCAATAAATTGGAGATATATTTCTCTCTTTACTGATGCATGGAAAAGGCTTAAGATTTGTTATGCAACCCTTCATCTTGAGGGTTATGCGCATACTTGGTAGAGGTACATGAACAAGATTGGCCAACTCTCTCTATATTGTGGCATTTAAGAAAGCCATAGTTGAGTTTTTTGTTTCTCCCATGGAAAAAGAGAAGTCAGAAAGAAGGTCACATGTTGGACTTTATCTCTGACATGCACCACTATGGTGGATCTCATTGCCATAAAGGTGGTCCCTATTGATATAGCTTTTAGCTTATGACTACCTCAAAAGGATCAAGAAGTTCTTTGTGGACCTAGAGAATATGCAAATGAAGTTTAGTTGGAAGGGGCATCATGTCATTCTTCATGGTGTTGAAAAGAAACAAGTAGAACCGATCACTCTCAAGAAGCTTAAGAAGGAAATAAATGCTATATCTTGCATATTCACTATTATCCTCTCCAAGGTGGATGATAATGAGCAAGATTTTTGTCTAAAGAAATGGATCCATGCTTATAAAAGCTTTTGGAAGAGTATAAGGATTTATTTTAGCTACCTTTTTCTTTACAACCAAAGCAAGAAGTCCAATATGATTCCATGGTTCCTTTTTTGTTCATTATAACCTTGAGAAACAAGCCAAAGAGCTAGTAAAAATGGGTCTCCTTCCACTAAGTCAATCATCTTTCACTTCTCCATTGGTGATTCTAGTTAAGAAGAAGGATAGGTCTTTTTGGATGTGCATTCATTATAGAAATCTTATGCAATGAAGAAGGCTAAGAGGAGTGAGAGAATGAATAAAAGAGAGAGAAAGAGAGGAAGAAGAGAAGAGAGAAAGACTAGGAGGAAGGAGAAAGGTAGGAAGAAGAGAGAGAATTCCAAGAAGAGTAGAGAGAAGGGAGAGAAAGCCATGAAAGTTGAAGGAGAAAAAGATGAAGATGAAAGGGTATTCATATTAAGTGATCCCCAAAAATAAAACCCCATACATCTTATATACCTATCCTTGTAGCTAGTGTTTTTTCTTATTGTTGGTCCCCTTATTTACATTCCCTTCCCACCTTAAATGTTTTTGTCCTCAAAAACCAAAATCAGGGCTTATTATAAGGTAGAGGAAATGCTTCTAGGCAGAGCTTTTCCAAGCCAATCCTTCCCCTAGGATCAAATGGATAACCTATATGATAGGCATCGAGTGTGGAGATCATCCATAGAAACATGGGGCTCTGCACTACCACTGGGGTCAAAAGGATAATTATGATCTAATATATCTACTGGGTCATAGAAGGGATCCATGGTGTCATGCTCAAACTATGATTGTGGCACAAGATCCTTGATGGCTAATATGGTAGCATTCATTGGGCACATGTTCATGACCCCCACATACTTGGATAATACTAGGTATTCAACCTCAAAGTCCTTGGATTGAAGGGTCTCCTTCTCACATGAAGTTGTAGTGAGATGCTCTCATCATGCCACCATCTATGAGGAACATCATGTTGCTCACAAGGATGCTAATGCTACTTAGAGTAATGATCAAGTGGCTGATGATATTGATCACTCCATGTTGCAATAGCTCATGCCCATGGATCATATCGATCACCCCATTGTTAGTACCAATGCTACTCCTCATGTACATACTCATATACATTTTCATGTTGCTACCCATGTACATAAGACTTCCCAAATAGATATCCATTCCCATTACCATAATGCAACTCATAACAATGTGCATATGCATAAGATGCATGATTCTTCTCATTATATGCATAATCATCATATATATGCTAGCCACAAGTATGTATATGATGTTGCCTTTTCTTATTGGACCCGCAGCAATGGTCATGTTGCTCATAATTCCCATGAGAATGACCATGTTGCTACTCATATTCATGTTGATTTGTCCTTTTAATCACAACCATTTGAGCAACTTGAGTTGTAAGGGTTGAAAGTTTTTCATTGGTTGCCTTGGCTTGAGTGTTGGTGGTTGATATGGTTGAGATCACTTGATCCATATTAGTCATTACTTTATTGTAACTCCCAATTAGTAGATTGTGTCAATCCCCTGCTTGTTGCTGATAGCTTCTTGTTGCCATAGAGTAGCATTCAATGCACTCATTTTGGGATGCCAAGAGTGAGAAAATGAGTTAGAACTATGAGCCATGTCTAAATTTATCTACTTGACGCTCACTACTACTTGATTTTTGGCTATTGTATTCAACCATGAATGAACAAAGTACACCCTTTTTTGCTATAGATCAAACTACATTCAATGCTTTATACAACATCACAAAAGTGTGAGCTTTTAGCTAATGTTGGCTCCATGGTATTCTCATGGATTATTTTAACTACTTATTGCTTCTATTCCAAGTCCATAAACTACTACTAAGGATGATTGGTTACATAGATCTATTTCTTTTCACATGGAGAGTACAATATCAAACTATTATCTAGATTTCTATGTCTGTGTTGGCAATAAAATTTGAGAGATCATGTTGCAACTGGTTGCTAGTCAGGCTAAAATGCTACTACACCCAAGTTACATTGTTAAACTACTTTTCAAGAATTATTTTGCCAAAAATGGCCATGACTTTGCAATAGTGAATGAAATGTTGCTTACTCACATTCCTCACTCGGTTGAATTGTTGCTCTACTAATGCTAATCAAGCCATTACTATTGAGAGTAAGAATTTTACTCCTATTATGCCTCAAGGAATATGCAGAATATGCATCAATGGTTTCTTTCAATTCCACAACTTCAAAATCAACATTCAAGCCCTTTCTTGGTCTCAGTATTACTACAACATGGCCTATTGCCCCCTTTAGCTAGTTTCAAATGGAAAACCGAACTTGGATCTCTGCATTCCAACTAAAGCTCATTGCTGCAACTTAATCCAAACATTTTTTAGCACTACAAACAATAATTCTTTTGCAACCATTTTATTTAAAAAAATCCAACTATGTTTATATCTACAAAATTCTTTAGAAGCTTAAATTCAGATCTAAAACTCTACTTTTGAGAGTTGCAATTGGTCACTTCAATCCATTTTAGGCCCATTAGAAACTTGTATTTAGATCTAAAAATTTATTTTTATCACAGGATTGGTTACCAACAGTAGCATATGTAGTAAGGGTGGTCTACTAGATCTTTCTATTTTTTTATTTTGAGTAAAAATTTAGGGCACACTTTCTAGAGGCCCCTTGTGAACATGCCTAATTATAGTTAGGAGGGGAAACTACTAGCACATCAAGAGATTAGGTGGAAACTCCTTATTATAGGAGAAGATCCACATGATTACTATCACTAATTACTCAAAATGCAACATTTTCCAAGGCATCAGCATGAAACTTCAAGAAATTAGAACAATTATTGATGCAACACCTGCATGCCCTATTTTTGTTGTAATCCATTGCAATCAATCCCTTTAGAAATCTCACTTTCTATCGATGCAATTAATGGATCCATTTGTAGGTAGGGTGGTGTCCTCCAATCTCACACTCATGTGCTTGCTGCATTAACTGGATCATGGATTTCATTAACCGGATGATGTCCTCCATGTTGAGATATCGAGCTGCACTCGTGATATGCCAGGGTGACCGTTGTGCATTTTTGTCACCGACTTGTCAGTTGCAGATGTGATTGATACATCGCCCATGAATAATAGCTTGATGACAGCTATCCTTATCTACTCTAGTTCGTGGCTCAGTTAGTATGCCACCTTAGTTAGTTGAGTTTGGTTTGAGACCCATATATAGGGTTCTTCTATTTCTATGTACTTGAGTTCTTTTTGGCTTACACAACTAAGAAGAGGAAAACTGTTTTCAGCCTCCACCTGTGTGTGTATTCCCCCATTGTGCAAGCAAGAAAGCTACAAGTGAGACTCCTTCCTTCTCTCCCACAATCTTGACATGGTATCAGAGCCTTGTTCGTGGTAAGGAGCTCAAGAAAGCAAGCCAAGTTTGTGGTGTTCTGGTAAGAGGACCAGTGTTGCTTTCATTTTTCTGTTTTGGGAGCAAGTCTCTGCAGGTAGCACAGCCGGAAAGTGCAAGAGTGCATTGTCTCAGGTTGAGATGTCCTTCGCGGTGTAGCAAGAGGGCAGTATATGCTGCGGGCAAGGGCTTTAGCCCTTGGTTGCTCTGTTTTTTTTATTTGAGGCCATTTCGGGGCCTGTTTTGGAGGCAGAAGTTTTCTGCACGCACTCAGAAAAAGGCCCAGTTTTATGCTGTGCGACCACATTGTTCTACAGGTTGGTAAAAAGTTACTGTAGAAATTGCATCGTATGTCTGTGCGCAGAGACATTGGGAGTTATAGAATCATCCTTGTTGCTTGTTGATGCAAAATCGTCACTAGGAAGTGACTGTGTGGTCAAATACCACTTTCCTCAGTTTTGTAGATTTGCCCTTGTGAGGCTGAAGCTGTGTTCTTTGCAGTGACAGAATTTTTTGTAGTGTTCTGTAATGGAGTCTGATTCTCTTTCACAGATTGTCACTGAAAAGTTTGACAAGAACAACTTCCAGGCATGGAAGTTTAGAATGAGGAATTTCCTTATGGGAAAAGGATATTGGGAATTCGTTGCAGGAAATGAAGAAGAACCAGTTCTTCCTGATGTTCCCAATCAACAGCAAATGCTGGCATTTAAAGCATGGCATGAGAGAGCCAAGAAAGTTATGTACTGGCTGTCTATCAGCATTTCAGACTCTATGATTGTGCATATTCAAGATGCAAGTACACCAAAGGAGGCATGGAATACTTTGTCAAAAATGTATAGCACAAATACGCAAGCCAGGAAAATGCAGCTCAAGCAAGAGTTGCACAATGTGCAAAGAGAAAATATGAACATCAATGACTACCACATGAAGGTGAAGAAGATTGCAGATGCACTGGCTTCCATTGGGTCGCCAGTGGAAGATGATGATTTAGTTTATGTGACCTTGAATGGTCTAGGAAAGGATTATGCACAGTTTCGAACATCCATTTCCATCCGTGAAAGATTTCCTGATTTTGAGGAGTTGATTGCTCTTCTAATTTCTTAGGAGCAGAGAAATGGTGGTGCATCTTCTTCAGGAGGAACTTCAAAAGAAGCTGTCTTCTACTCAAATGCTGGAAGAGGTAGAGGCAGAGGTAGAGGAGGCCGATCTGGAGGCCGTGGTAGAAATCAGAATATGCAGCAAACTCAAGAAAACCAGTCCTATGGAGGAGGACGTGGTAATTCTAGAGGCAGGGGGAGCCAAAGAGGTCGTGGTGGATGGCAAAGAGGCCAAAATGCAAACAATAATGTTGAATACTAGTACTGTGGTAAAATGGGTCATATGGCTAAAGATTGCTATAAAAAGCAGAATGACATCACGAATGGAAAATTGCAACAAGGGAATTATGCATCTTCTAGTAGACAGGGTGATGACAGAAATGAGCATTTGTTTATGGTACAGCACATGAACAATTCTGTGACGTGCAGAAGAAAGCAACGATGTATGGTATGTTGACTCAAGTGCATCAAACCACATGACAGGTCATGCAGAATAGATGGAGGATGCAAGGAAAATGGAAAAACCAGGATTTGTCGAGACTGGTGATGATACTGCATATCCTATTGTGCAGATTGGAAAAATTCCTTTGTCTATGTAGGATGGGAAAAAGAAATACCTGTCCGATGTATTTCATGTCCCGAATATCACCAAGAATCTGGTTTCTGTTGGTCAAATGGTTGAGCAGGGCTTGCAGGTTAGATTTAATCCTCATGGATGCTTTGTTGAGGATATGAAAAATAAAGGTCGCTTGATAGCAAAAGGAAAGAAGAAGGGCAGAATGTTTACGTTGGATGTAGACATGCCTGAATTGAGTGCAACAATGTTTGCACATAGGACCGGTGTAGTTGCAGATATTGATATCTGGCATAAACGCATTGGTCATGTTAATGTACAGTGACTTAAATCAATGCAGGCCCAAAATATTGTTGCACGATTGCCTAAATTCAAGGTTGTAGAAATGCATAAGGTATGTGAAGCCTGTCAATTTGGAAAACAGGCAAGGAAACCATTTCCTAGACATGTTCAAGAGAGTAAGAAGCCATTGGAGTTAATCCACTCTGATGTGTGGACTACTAAAGCTGCATCTCTTGGAGGCTGTCATTATTTTGTCACTTTTATTGATGACTGTAGCAAATAAGTTTGGGTGTATTTTATGAAAAAGAAAAGTGAAGTTTTTGGGCATTTCAAAACTCTTAAAGCTATGGTTGAAAAAGAAACAGGCTTGCAAATAAAATGCCTAAGGTCAGATGGAGGGGGAAAGTACCTCTCAAATGAGTTTGCAAGGTTCCTGCAGGAGCATGGCATAAAGCAACAATATTCATGCAGTCATACCCCACAACAAAATGGAATTGCAGAAAGGAAAAACAGGCATATTGGAGAGGTATCTCATGCCATACTCAACGAAAAAGACTTGTCAGATTTTTACTGGGCTGAAGCAGTTGCTACAGCAGTCTACATAATGAACAGGACTCACACTGTAGCAATACATGGGATGACTCCAGAGGAGAGGTATACTGGTAGGAAACTAGATATTTCTCATTTGAATATTTTTGGTTGCATTGCCTATGTTCATGTGCCAGATGAGTTGAGATCCAAGTTGGATCCAAAAGCTAAGAAGTGCATCTTTATTGGTTACTCTCTATAGAGCAGAAAGGGCATAGATGCTATAACCCTTCTACTCGTAAGTTTACAGTGAGCATAGATGTTGTTTTTGATGAGATGAGTAGCTGGTATAAACCAATAAATGTGACTGATGATGTAGATGCACAAAATGGTAATGCTGCACAGAATTCATAGCAGCAGTCACAAAATATTAGTGGACCTGGAGCGTCATCTAGCAGTGGTCCACATTCTTCGCCATGGACAGGCAGATTGAGATCACGAGAATCTTCTCAAAGCAATGCAGATAGTGGTATTCAGGTATCACGAAAAGGAAAAGAGAAGGTAGATCAGCTTATGTTTGATGTGAATGCAGGTCACTCTTATGTGGATGGTGAATCCAGTGGCTCTAAACAGAGCATTGATGATGAGTTGGGTATTCCTTCTATTGTTACACCTGGAGTAAGGAAGACCAGGGATGTTTTGAGAGCACCTGGGAGTGAACCTACTTTGTGCAGGTCTACGAGAGCTAGGTATCCTGTGGATAGGCTGAAATATGATGGATTTACAGCCATTCACTATGCCTATATGGTCAAAGCGATATAGGAACCAGAACCCACTTCTTTTGAGAAAGCCATGGGAAAAGAAAAATGGGAGGAAGCCATGGATGAAGAAATGGATGCCTTGGAAGCAAATGCTACATGGGAATTGGTACCTTTGCCTAAAGGTAAGAATGCAATTGGCTGTAAGTGGGTTTATAAGGTGAAGCACAATGCAGATGGTTCTGTGAATAGATACAAGGCAAGATTAGTAGTCAAGGGGTATGCACAAACATATGGCATTGATTATGAAGAAACATTCAGTCCGGTTGCAAGGATGGCAACCGTAAGAGCAGTCATTGCTATGGCTGCATCAAAGAAATGGTCTTTACATCAGATGGATGTAAAGAATGCCTTCTTGCATGGTGATTTACAAGAAGAGGTATATATGGAGCAGCCACCAGGTTATGTGCATGCTGTTCATCCTAAGTTTGTTTGCAGGTTGAAGAAAGCATTGTATGGCTTGAAGCAAGCACCTAGAGCATGGTCTGACAAGATAGGACAGTATCTTGTTACTATTGGCTTTCAGATTTCCAAGGCAGATTTCTCACTTTATGTGAGAAAAACAGAGAAAGATATTATGCTACTTGTCATTTATGTTGATGATTTGATTATGACAAGTGACAGTGATGAAGATATTCTTCATGTGAAAATGCTATTGAAGCAAAAATTTGAGATGAAGGATTTGGGAGAGTTGCGTTATTTCTTGGGCATTGAGGTGATTAGATCACCAAGTGGGATATGGCTCTTGCAGAGGCAGTATGGATTGGACATGCCGTCCAAATATGGGATGACAGGCTGTAAGCCTATTTCAGTTCCTTTGGAGCAGAATGTGAAGCTGAGCGTAGATGCAGGTGAGCTTTTGGAAGACCCTGCTATGTACAGATTCATAGTAGGAAGTTTGATTTACATGACTATTACCAGGCCAGATTTGAGCTATGCTGTTGGATTGGTAAGTCAGTTTATGCAGGCTCCAAGGAAACCGCATTTGGATGCGGGTAGATGCATACTCATGTATGTGAAGTCCACATTGCAGTATGGACTACTTTATGAGACTGGGGTTCAGATACAGTTGCATGGATACACTGATGCTGATTGGGCTGGTAGTATTTCTAATAGACGATCTACTAGTGGGTATGTATTCTCCTTTGGGAGTGCTGCAGTCACTTGGAGCAGCAAGAAACAGCCTACAGTTGCCTTGTCGAGCACAGAGGCTGAGTACAGGGGTACAGCAATGGCTGCATGTGAGGTAGCTTGGTTGCATAAGCTACTTTATGATATGCATCAGCCTACAGATGGGCCAGTTGCCATTTATTGTGACAACATGAGTAGTATACACTTGGCAAATAACCCAGTCTATCATGCTAGAACAAAGCACATTGAGGTGCATTATCACTATGTGTGGGAGAGGGTTTTACTAGGTCTTATTGATCTAGTTTATATCAGCACAGAGGATCAGGTAGCTGACATATTTATGAAGACATTGGGCGCAGAGAAGCTGCGCAAGTTCATAGACCTGCTTGGTGTGTAGGAATTGGGATTGAGCTCGAGGGGAAGTGTTGAGATATCGAGCTCCACTCGTGATATGCCAAGGTGACCGTTGTGCATTTATGTCACCGACTTGTCAGCAGATGCGGTTGATACACCGCCCATGAATAATAGCTAGATGACAGCTATCCTTATTTACTCTAGTTCATGGCTCAGTTAGTATGCCACCTTAGTTAGTTGAGTTTGGTTTGAGACCCATATATAGGGTTCTTCTATTTCTATGTACTTGAGTTATTTTTGGCTTACACAACTAAGAAGAAAACTGTTTTCAGCCTCCACCTGTGTGTGTATTCCCGCATTGTGCAAGCAAGAAAGCTACAAGTGAGACTCCTTCCTTCTCTCCCACAATCTTGACACTCCAATCTCACACTCATGTGCTTGTTGCATTAACTAGATCATGGCTTTCATTAAGGTCAATCGGTTGGGTTCAACAGTATTTCGTTGTGTAATGGTTTTGTAGATGCAAAAATAAACTTGTATTCTTTTTTTGGAGTGCAAGCTATTTTGTGAAAATCTAATTTGCGGATAGAAAAGATACTTGCATCATTCTTTTGATTTTTTGAGTTTTTTGAAACAATTTTGGTTTTTTTCTACAAATGACATTGACATTAATGTTCACTATATAAGGGTATAATGATAATTCATATACAATAGTCTCACAATGCCACACACTAATGCTTTTTTTAACATGAAGATATGTAAAATATCAGTCTTGGACTATGCTTTCATTTACTCCATTATGGCTACTGGGTCGAATGATAGTGACAACATTGACAAGTTGGATGGCATCAACTATGGCTATTAGAAGGCACAAATTTGGCACGTTCTAGTGCAAACTTTACAAATTAAGCCATTGAGACATGAGGGTTTCAAGTTTGAATTGATGTAGAGGATTGGGATGAACTACATGAGTTATGTCAATCCACAATCATTTTGTCACTCTCTAAGCATGTCTACTATAATATTCTCTCTGACGAGTATAGCGCTTGGTAGTTATGGGATAATCTTCATAATGTCTATGATAAGCAAAGTCTAACTCTCAAATATATTGGTTGAAGAAACTCATGGACGTTTGTATGAGGAGAGGGCTTCCATGTTTGCCCACTTAAATGAGTTTCATTTTATTTTTAGCCACTTATCTTTACAAGGGATTGAATTTAAGGACAATCTCACTACAAGATACAAGCCACATATCGAAGTTCAAAGTGACAAATATTCATCACAAAAACTACCCCCGTCTTGGCTAAAAGTGTCAGTGTAGGCATATTTATAAATTCATTGCTAATAGCATCACTAATAGCATCACTTTTGTGAGGCAAACAACGTCGCACACAAGGATGCTTTGAGATGCAAATAGTGATTGAGATAGTGACACATGCAATAAACTAGCGATGCAAATAGCAATGATTACAAAGAAAAAAATTGGTGCCAGGGCAGCAAGCTACCCTTGTTAGAAAAAAGGTTGTTAGTACAAGTAATATTTCAAATCAGAAAGTGAAAATAACTAAAAGAAAATGTAAAAATTCCTCTAAATAAGTCATGTGGCTGCCACTCCCCAAATGATGCATGACTCCTACCTCCAATCGTGCCCTTGCTACCTTTCTTTGTTGCTGCCATCATCCTAGAGAATCTGTGACCTCCTCCTTGAGTCTCTGCCAATCCTCTACATCTAGCCACTTAGGCTTTGAGGCACCACTCTTGATTGCTTTACATACATTTAATTGTTTATGTGATATGTATGCATGCATACACTCCATCATCCACCCATTGGAAAACCTCTTTGCCGCTGTCATAGTAGGTATCAAAAACTCCACATGAAAAGATGCCACTACATAGTCCTTTCTACCCTCTAATATATTCTTCCAATGGTCCAGAATGTTGTGCCTAAATACTTGTTCACACAACTCTTGAATGTCAGACATCACCCTCCTCCCCTCATCATTCATGATCACATCACATGTCTTGTCATCCATGAGATATCGATACCCTACTAGGGTATGTCTAAGGTTTGACTTCTCCCACCCACAACCATGCTCCTAGGCATAATCAAGAGACCCCTATACATTTGGCGTACCTCTAGGGCTAGTATCTCTCGGAGTAGCACCCATAGGGTGTCCCTATGGATAGTTGAGCAAAACTTGGATTCATGGGAGTAGATGTCCCTACAGGTGTGGAAAATCTTGGAGGTAATAAGTGTCCACTAGATTGACGAGATGGAGACACTGCATTGGTGTCTCCACAACACCCATCTGAGCCACCCTCTCTAGAATTGGTAGTACAAGAGCGAGGAGTAGTAACCCTCTTTGGAATCGATTGTGGTCTCATAGCATCTACATCTTCACAACATCTTCCAAATTAATCCCTCCATACGAGGCCAAGTCTAGAGCACCAATCTTGCCTATTGGAGATCAAAGCATTAGAGTGTGCTGAAGTAGACCTCACAAAATGGCTTGACAATGTATGCAACCATATCTCTAAAGCAGGCCATCTGATTAGGAGACATATGTGTGAATATCTCCTGCAACTCCTCATTGGTCATTCCTTGACTCATCTTACTCTTAGGGTATCGTCAAAGATAACCTGCATAGACAGAAAATGATGTTAGCCATAATTAATATAAAGATTTAGGTAAATCATGACAACATAACTCAAGGAAAAAAATGCTAGTTAAAACCAATATAATAAAGTACCCTTTAAAGAAAATTATCAACATTTGAGAAAGTAGACACGAATATAGCCTAGCCTATGGCTCCATGTCAAGCTCTTGGCATAGCTTGGTGTACATTGCAAGGTCTATAGATAGGTCACCATAGAAAGAGGATTCCACTTCATTCTCAAAAAATTCCTGGCCTCTTGTCTCTTCGACTACATTACCCATGCCTATCTCCTCTACATGCCCCAAGCTCTCTTCATCTGTAACATTTTCGATTACCAAGTACGTATCCTTCGTATGAACCTCCTCCTAATAGGAGGTCATAAGGATAATTAAATTGAATTATGGCAAAAATTTTTAGTGATTATCCCTCTCCTCTCTCCTCTAGTCGACTGTCGTGCTGGAGGAGAAAGGAATAGCATGAGCCCTCAAGCTCCTTGCTGGAGCTCGCTAGAAGGGAATAGCAAGGGGTGAGCACGCTCCTTGCTGGAGCTTGCTCAAGGGGGGAAAGCATGCACTATAGCCGCATGGGGGAGGGAGGATTCCCTTCCCTCTCCCTATAAAAACCATACTCAAGGGAGCTGGAGGGGATGAAAAAAAATTGTGCCGCTGCCCAGAAGCCTAAAGTCACCAGAGGGCTGTCATGGAGCAAGACGAGACGCTGCCCAGTCACCATTGCAGTTGCCACACTCTTAATTTAACGGAAGGGTGTGTAAGTTTTGCATACGACAAATTCATTCGGAAATGAAATTAGTAAAAGACTGCATGTTTTAGCATGAATCTTGTTCTCATGTTATAGGATGATTAATTGGAGTTAGGCTATAACCTAACCTATGCTTGATCTTAAACTGAAAAGTTAGAATTCGAAAATCAACTTACGCGTAGACAATAAGTCATGTGGTTATGGAAATGGTAGCGTAATTATCTTCAAGAATAGATAGGTTAAATTGGCATAAACCTAAACACCTAAAACCATCGAGTATTCGTTTAGAAAAGGGTTAAATGCAACGTATCCCAAGGAACTGACTAGGGTTAGCACAGTGAAGACATTTACCTAATATCACGTATTGCCAAAATTGAAACTCCTATACCCTAAATACTTGCCCACATTCACGGAATGTAGGGATAGTAGGACATACTTGTGAGATAAGATCTAGGGTTTTGTCCTAAGAATCTCTCGCTAAAAAGATGAAATTCAGAACCCTAGGACAGACAATGTCGGCCTAATGCAATCAGGAACAGATTGTTATATCTAATCATGACACTGTGATTAGAAGACACAGTTGATGGATAGAATAGTCCCATATTTTGATGCAACACTTGTGCAACAAGTTGCAGAGTCGCATGATCTTGTGATTGGATCACAAGGGAATGGCCAATTCCTCGAAATGAGGTTGGCAGTTTCTTACGCAAGTTATCTTGCAAGAGGATGAATAATCGTCCTAATATAGTATATTTCTTGGGTAAATATAATTGCTTGGAAGCAAAAGACCAACCAATAAATTGGAATAACATATGAACTTAAGGTATTGATCAAGTCGGGCTAATAGGGTACGCCCTAACCCAGGATATAGGGGATCTTGCCAAGTCAAAAATTGAATCCCGATCGAGTACTGGATGCATTTAGAAAGAAGGATTCACTCCTTATTAGCAGTTGGCCAACAATAACGACCAATGGAAATGATTATGCTCATTGCAGATTTAAGAGCACTGTTTTGCATTGTTTGAACAAAGAATTAAAGGATAAATGGATATCTAATGCTTCAGGATGAAGGCTTGAAGGGAGAGGCAGCTTCAGTTACCCCCGACTGCCTGCCTGACCCTAACCAAGGGGGTTGTTAACCGCGCCGGGAAAGTGGACCGAACCCGCCGTGAGAGGTCTCTCCGTTGAGCGCTACTTGGAGCAGGAGGACACTTGGGTGCCAAGGGGTCTCTTGCCGTAAATCCCTCATCTTCCGGGCCTTGCACAAGAGGATAATGTGACTCGGGATTGGATCTCGAGGCCCACGTACTAGTCTATGGGTGGAAGCTTGGATTAATGATCCCTATGGATTGCTGGATACCCTTCGGGCGGATTATGGATAAGCCTACGGGCTGGACTTTATGTATTTCAAAGATAAATATGATAACCTGTTGAAAAGGAACTTGTTTGACATTGTTTTTCTATGTCAAGTGCTATGATTACGTGAAGGAACCAGTGCCTAACGAGTTAATTAAGGAAGCTGATTGATACATGTCTGACTAAATGTGTTAGGTAATTAAATAACTAAAACAACCTGAGGAAAGTACGGAGGATGGGCTATGGGTCTGTCCTACGGATGGGTGGTCCCGGTTAGCTGGGAACTTTTCTCAAAACAAGATGGACAGTAGGAAGATCGTTCAAAGAACACGAACAACAAGAGCGTTGACCTAGAGTTATAATTGATCCCGATTTACGCTGTTTTAGGGGAACGGAATGGGACTATGCCTTATGGAAGAGAGGTTGAGCTTTGCATCCCTCTCATTTCCCATTCTCCTTGAACCAAGTGCAGCGTGAATTCCACTTTGGACCTGGCGTTTCTACGTAAAGTAGTTCGCTCGGGTTTGACATTAGTTGCCGTTAGGAAATGACCAATAGGAAAAACCCTAATTCAGGTCGGTCCTAAGTGGGAACAATCGGAATACTTCCGCTACGTGGCAGACGCGGAAAGTCCTAGATCACAAACCTTGTAACATTCCATGGGAATGCCAGGTGGAGCTTTCTAGACATCCTTTCTGATGGACTGCTAAGACGTGTCCTGAAGATAACAGGTGGACATGTTATAGTTGGTATCAGAGCCGGTATCAGAGCCATCTAACAAGGGAATTGTTTTTATGAAATCTTAATAAGATGAAGTAAAGAAAATGAAATGTTGTTCCAAACATTTCCTTACTTTCAATGATGTCTTGCAGAATTACGAAGCATGGAACAGGTTCTTAGTGTTCTGCGTCATGTTTATGACTGCGATGCATTCCCTGAATTATCGACAAAGGGTTGAGATGATGAACATCCTAGAGCAAATCTATAATCCATCGCCTTTGTACATGGAACGAAGATGGACAGGTGCCTCAGGAATCTACTATATAGCTGCCCACCGGATTGCATACCTACAGACCAACCTAAAGAGGATCAAGTGGTTGGAAGACCTAAAAGTCATGAAGCTGTTTATTTTTGTGGAAGCTCACGTAAATTCAACTTTACATATTCGAGGTCGGAGGGTTGAACTAAACTCATATGTATATGAGGAAGTGACTCGTGTAATCCCCGCCGATAGGATTAAAGTATTGGAGCGCCATGAGAAAAATGGGTTCCAAAGGAAAGGATACCCTAATCTTCCAATGACTTACCGATTCCTGAAGATCCATGACCTGAAACCATACTATTATCCAGTTCCTGTAGATAAATGTAATACAACATTATTATCCCCAAACTAAATGTAAACAGTTGGCTTATCATCCCAAGACATGTTGTATTCCGAAAGGGCTATGCCCATATAAATATAAATAAGACTTCTTTTTATCAATGTCTGATTGTACATGAGAATTGATAAAAAGTTAAGTGGTTAGATTGCTTGGTTGATAGCGGAAATGGAGATGAAATATAAATCATAACGATTATCGTGTAATAACGTTAAGAAACCAGGTGAAGAAGTTTCTTCTCAAGCAGATTAAGCCGCTCGAATTTGACGGGAGAGGAAGGTCCGTCCAAGTAGATGCTAAAATTTGGATTGAATCCATGGAGGATTACTTTGAAATAGCCGGTACTACACCCGCCAATCAAGCTATGCTCGCCAAGCTGAAGCTCACCGGCGAAGCCAGGCTTTGGTGGAAGCAATGGTGCAGGGATCAAGGGATCACGGAAGGATCTGTTACCTGGGAGAAGCTGAAGAAAGCCGTGCAGGGAAGATACTTACCACCTGTGTATCGCACGCAGAAAATGAATGAGTTCTACAAGCTGAAACAGCTGGGACTCACTCTTGACGCATATTATTCCAAATTTGTCTCACTTCTTAAGTATGCGCCACAGATGGACATGACACAACAGTTGTCAAAATTTTGTGCTGGTTAAAATCCACCAGTAAATACCCATCTCGAATCTATGCGTCCATCAAATCTTCAGGACGCTCTCATTCGAGCTGCACCTATAATTCAGGAGGTGCAGGCTAGACCAAGGGGTAACAAAACTTGGTCTTATAATGACTTGAACAGAGGAGCATTCAGGCCTCAGATGAAGAGAGTTCAAGGTCAGAATCAGGAACAAAGAAAGAAAGCAAGGACTAATAATGTCAACAACTTTGCCCTACTCAAAGCAATGGCCGAAACCTCCGCTGTTTTCACTGCAATGAGCCTCATCATTTCAAGAGGCAATGTCCCAAACTTAGAGGAGGACATTGCCAAGCACCTTTCCAAGGAATGGGCCGTGGTCACGGAGCCGCTACCCGAGGCAGAGGAAGAATCACATGTGTTGCTAATAGGCAAATGTGCAAAGAAGAAGAAGATCTGACCATGGAAGCAGAGTTTGAAAGGGTGACAGTCCATGCCGCTCTTCACAAGAAAGGGCCAAATCGCTAGTTCTCGGTGATTCAAACACCGTCGCACTATCAAGGTAAAAGTTTCAAGACCTTGATTGATTGTGGCAGTACACATTCCTTTATCTCACCAGCTTATGCAAAAGGATTAGGAATAGCCACAGTAGAAGCACCTATTTTGCTTGTGGAACTGGCAAATGGTCGTGAGGTTACTTGTACTAGGCAAACTGCTAAGGTGGAATTCTTTCTCAGAGGAAGGATGACTTCGGTAAAATTCAAAGTCATGAATTTAGGTATCCATGAGTGTCTACTCGGAATGGATTGGCTTAAGCCTAATGATGCCCACATTCATTGTGGAAAGGGCCAAATTTCCTTTCAAAACTCTGAAGGGGATTTGGTCACAACTCAAGGTGAGGTTGGAGTGCCAAAAATTCAATTGGCCAAAGTATCTCAAATTATAAAGGGAGTCAGAAAAGGACTACCTGTCTACTTAATTAAGCTCCACAAGTTAGATCAGAAGCAAGAGTCTAGTGAAGAACCTTCTTGGCTAAAGGAATACGCGGATGTATTTCTTGAAGAATTAACAGAACTCCCGTCTCAAAGAGAAGTGGATCATGAGATCAAGCTAGTACCAGGAGCTACGCCAATTGCAAAGAGACCTTATAGGATGTCCATACCAAAAGCAATTGAGCTGAAGGAACAACTCAAGCAGCTGCTAGATCAGGGCTACATCCGTCCTAGTAGTTCACCATGGGGAGCTCCAGTACTATTCCAGAAAAATAAAGATGGAACACTTCGACTATGTATTGATTACAGAGGGTTGAATCAATCAACTGTCAAAAACAAGTCCCCTATTCCTAGAATAGATGAGCTTCTTGATCGTCTTCAGGGTGCGAAGATCTTCTCCAAGATTGATCTCAAGTCTGGTTACTATCAGATAAGGATCCAGGAAGAAGATATCCCAAAGACGGCCTTCAACACAAGATATGGGCACTTTGAGTTCCTAGTTATGTCATTCGGGCTTACGAATGCGCCTGCCACCTTCAACAGGTTAATGCAGGATATTTTTAGGCCATATCTTGATGACTTTGTGCTCGTCTTCTTCACGACACTTTAGTCTATTCTAAACAGGAACAAGATCATGAACCCCAACTTCAGATTTGTCCTTGAGACAATGAGGTCACATAAGTTGTACGCTAAGATAAAGAAATCCGCATTCTTCAAACGTCAGATTGAATATCTGGGATTCATCGTATCAGCAGAAGGAATCTCAGTAGACCCAGCCAAGGTGAGAGATGTGCTAGAATGGCCAATACCAACAATTGTCAAAGAAATACGCAGCTTTCTTGGATTGACAGGATGGTATAGGGTCTTGAGAGCGGAGTTTTGAGCCCGAGATGTGCCTAAAATTTGCCAAAAAATCTAAAATTTAGGGGAAAAATATTCAACATCGAAGGCAGCGGCTCCAGCTAGGACGATTTTAAGCACCAAGTGAAATACGACTTTTAAAAGGCACTCGAGCGACACTTCTTGATTTTTGATAATTTTTCAGACTACCGTGCAGGTTGTCAGGAGTTGTCAGGTAATGCGGGATGTCAAGCCGGACGCCCAAAAATTTACAGCACTCAAATCGGAGCTCGGATGCGGAAATGGCCAAGAAACCGGTCAAGATACGAAGAGGTGGACAAAGTTTGGCCAAGTTGGGCATGCCTCATGGAGTTGGGACCCCCCCTAAAAATTTTATGCACCTTTTGACAAAAAACGTGGGAAAAAGAAGAGAGGATGGCGTGAAAAACGGCGGCAGCATCCTGACGCAATTTTCGCTCCATCTTGATGTGGGTGATTTGCAGGTTACAAACACCCCATGGAATTGATCATACCCCCGATCTTCCCTCTCCCTGCTGATCATATCGCCGTGCTTCGCCCATCCAATGGTGGCCGGATGGAGAATTCTGATTCTAGTCTTTCTCTCTCCTCCCTCTCTCTCCTCTAAGGGGCTGTTCTTGTGTGCAACATGAAAATGAAGAATGGTAAAGGAAAGCTTGTCCGGTTGGAACCAGATTGCTTTCAAATCAATGTAAACATGAAGATCGCTGATTGTGAAGATGATGGATATTGAATGAGGGATGACCCGCAGTCCCGTACCAAAACTGAGATCCTGAGACATGAAGCCTAAGCGGTAATTCAATTTTTATGAAGAAAAAATGAGTTTTTATGCTATTTGGGTGATGAAATATTGTTCCCATGGGCTGATTAGGCATTATGATGTTGTTTGCTATGAGTTTCAACAGTTTATGATCAGAAAACCAGAAAATCGCAAGTGATATGGCTGAAATTAGTGTTATAAAACTCGTAAAACATGCGTTTAAGGGGTAAAATGGGGTTTTTTTGCAAAATAAATGGAAAATATGAGACATAATACCAAAAAATTTTGAAATTTTGCTATCAAGGAACCTAAGGGCCACAGCCCACAATCAATATTAATTTTTAGTCATTTGTTATTGAAGAAAATAGAGGAAAAATACCAAAAAATGGTGAAAAATGGGTTTTAAATGGGATAAAATTAGGAAACGGTAAAAGGAAAATTCCAAAAAAATTACATGTGTGTTTGTGAAATGTATAATGAAGGTAAAGCACAAGGTTGGCATCGGTTTATCCTCATTTCTATGTTTCCATCCGTGTTTATTGCTTTCTTTGTAAAGAAATACACATAAAATGACTCTTTCGCCTATCAACGAATGCAAAACATTAAATGGTAGGGTGAGAGGGGAGGTTGAGCATCAAAATATGAATGGAAATCTGATTTATATGTTGCATCATCCCTATAGGCCGTTGTTTTAAAATAAAGGAAAAGGTAGCATGAGCGTAAGGCGCAGTGTCTATTCTCATTACGTAAACGTTAGTATGAAAATCATGGAAAGATTGGTTTTGCACGATGCACAATGCTGATTTTCCTTTGTTTGTGCATTGAAACATTCACATTATGCACTATGCATGGTTCATGGTATCGAAGGAAAAGCTCCTGGACTGCATAACAATTGTTTTCTTAGGAATTTGACCCACGATTGAGAGCGTAAGGTTATCCCTTGCCGTAGGATAGATGGGCGGTTTCCTAAGGGACTGTTAAGTGAGGACACATGGTATATCTCCTAGAAATACAAGAAATATGAAAGAGAGGAGTTTGTGTTCGATTGTGTTATATGTTGTGTCCCTACGATGTAGGAGAGCTGCAGTGGGGCCGCGGTGTTTCTACCGAGAGGTTGCTTCCATATGTGTGTGATCATGGCATTGCCAATATGTATGGGTTCTCCCTTTGAGGAGTTTATAAAAAAAAAAGAAACGTTGGACTATAAACTATAAACGCACAGATTAAGCTTTAGGGCAGTTTGTCCTTTTGCATTAGATTGACACTCCTGGTCCGTGAGGCCGTGAGGGTGTTTGTGTGTCATGAGCATGAGGTCCGACTAGTGCCATAGCCAGTGCCGACCCATTTTAGGTCACATCAGTGGTGTGTTTGCCGAGAGCTTCCAAGAAGTGGTGGTTCTCGAATCTAGGGTTTTTAGGGGCCAAAAGAAAGTTGGTTTATGTCCTCTGACAAGGACCGTCAAGCCGAAATACAAAAAGCAGAATGTGCTGAGAGGGCTAGACGGCGGTTAGAGATCGTAAGTCGTTATTCTCCTCAAAGGAGTAGCCCGATACACATAAGAGGCAGTTGTCTTAATAACCCAACTGCTGCACATAGTCCTTTAGATGCAAGAGGAAGCGCAAGTTCTTTCTCTCTTCCACCAAGTCTACCCATTTCAAGTGGGGGTGTGAATCCATCAATTCAAGCTCCTATTGTTAATCCGATTGTCACCATGGCACAACCCATTGCAATTCCTGCAGGGACGCTGGATTTTCTAGCTTTAGGAGTTTCGTTGCCCATTTTTAATGGGTTAGCTGAAGAGGATGTGGAGTTTCACATTTGTGAATTCCAAAGGTTAATGTTTAATTATCGCATCCAAGATGAGGGACATCTCATGATGTTCTTTAACATGACATTAAAAGGAAGGGCTGTAGTATGGTATCACAGCATAGAGTCTGGAACCATAACCACAATTGATCAATTTTATGCAGCTTTCTGAGGAGAATATGCCCTTGAAAGGGGTGGCCAATACTGGTTGCGTGTCTTGAATGTAACATGCCAAGACCCTCATGAGAATGTGAAAGCCTATGCCAAGAAGCTGAAGGAAGTGTTTCGTAAGTTACAAACTTACATTCCTATTCTGTCGGTTTCCCAATTGCAATACTTCTTGCATGGATTGGATTTCAATATTCAGGTACCATTGAGCAATGTGGCTTTGGCTGATATAGACATTGCCATTGCGCGGGCAGGAGTAGAAGCACGATTACAAACAACCTACTCCTAATGAATATATCTTAATGCGGGTTTAGTACCTGGAGGCAATCTACCATTGACAAATGGAAGTCAAGGGATGCCTATGACTAACCCTAATGGGAGAGGAAACATGGTTCAAAATGTACCTTTGTTGCCAGCTCCTCCCAGTGTGACTATGCCTATGGCAAGTCAGTTGGCTCCACCAAATGTTGGAGGCCAAGTTTCGCACCCTAATGTGGTTTGTGTGAGTGAACAACCAATGCCCAATCAAATTGTTAGGCCAATGGAATGACGGATAGATGATCGAGGCTATGAGTCGAGTGCATCTAATGTCCTTGGCGAAGTTAAGGATATGATGAAGCATTATACCGACATGATTTCCAAACAATATCAGCAAATAGCTGTTGACGTCAATTTCTTGAAGAAGCAACAGAGTCTGATAGGGAGTCGACACCCTGAAGAGGGTGGACCCTCAAGATTCAGCTGTAAGTGGTGTGGCGAACAACATTTCCCTAGAAACTGTCCAAATGTTAAATGTGATATTTTTGGGAAGTCGGGCCACTTAGCCGCTCTTGGAGTAAGATTAGTTCCCTCCAACAAGGGAGTAAACATCCAGGTCTTGTTAATCATAGAGCGCAAGGTAATAACCTGCAGCAAAATGATGGACCAAGACAAATATTGCAAAGGGGAAAGACCACGATAGAAGAGTTGCCACAAGGCAATGGAGTCATCCATATCGAGGCTGTACGAGTCAATGACGCTGAAACCTCTAACCTAAGAGCCGTGACAAGAGGCCAAAAGGCTAAAGAGGTTAACAAGGATAATGTAAAACCGGATGAGGGAAACCCTAAGCAAGGGGATAAGGGGATGCAAGTCCTGAATCCTAGCATGGAAGGTGGACCTCTAAGGCCTATTGACAAAAAAGTCGATCCTAAGAAGGATGAGGAAGTGCCAAGAAAAAGGCAAGAGCTAAAAAAGAAGCACCAAAGCCGGTCCCGAGACCAAAAGAGAGAATGGTATGGCGAGAAAAGAGAGCTTTGGCTTACCTATCATGATTTTGATTTAGCAAGTTCTCTTTGTGAAGTCAAACTAGATGTAAACCTCTTGCAGTTGATTAAATTATCTCCAAGAGTACGCAAGAAATTCAAGAAGATCCTGAGTATTGGGTATATTGTAGAGCCTTTGGGCATAGCACGAGTAGGGGAAGATTGGTTTGATCATGCTGAAAAGAATTGCCCTAGGGTTCCAGCATACGTGGATGGAATATTAGTGGAGCATGCCATTATAGACACTGGGTCCTCCATCAATATCATGAGTTTAGAGTTGATGGAGAGGCTGGGTGTAGGCATCCAAAAGGATAGCTCCACCCTCCTTAGAATGGCTGATGATAGTCTGAGACAACCAGAAGGTTGCGTTACTAAAGTCCATGTTACAGTCACAAGTGTGGAATGCTTCTTGGACTTTAGGGTGATAAGATTTGCAGGACGACCTAGCTATCGAGTCTTGTTAGGCAGGCCTTGGATCTTACAAACCGACTGTCAAGTCGATATACCCGTCGGTCGAGTGGTTCTAGGCAGAGGTGCTAATCGAGTAATAATCGATGCTTACCCTGAGTCTCCTCAGAGTGAGAGAGCTGCTTTATCCTCTACTAAATTAGAAACAACAGAAGATCCATCTGGTAGTGAGACATCATCCAGTGATGAATCTAAAGAGGGGTCCACTACAGAGGATATTTATCAGATAACTCTAAATGAGCCAATAGAGCCGCAAGATAGGATAAGAGACACGGATGTGATTGAGTTGGACCTTGGCACGCCGACTGATTCGCGGCCAATTAAATTAGATTCCATGCTCAGTTCAACAGAAAGGGAGGACTATGTGTCCTTGATTCAAGAATTCCGCGACATCTTTGCTTGGAGTTATGATGAGCTGAGAGGCATTCCTCCCAGCCTGGCCATTCATACTATTCCTGTAAAAGAAGGCAGTCGTCCTGTGCGTCAGAAAGTAAGGCATATGCCTTTTGAATTAAGAGATGGGCTATTTGAGGAGTTACAGAAGTTAAGAAATGCTGGTTTAATCTTCCCTGTACAACATATAGAATGGTGTTCATCAGCTGTCATCAGGAAGAAGAAAAATAACCAGACCCGATTTTGCGTAGACTTTAGAGAGCTGAATAAGCAGACAGTTAAGGATTACTACCCGTTGCCATTTATTGACCAGATTTTGGATCAATTAGCGGGTAGGAAAATATATTATTTTATGGATTGCTTTGTAGGATATAACCAGATGGCAATTGCAGAAGAGGACAAGTTGAAAATAATTTTTATTACTGTCTTTGGTACTTTTGCGTACCATGTGATGGCCTTTGGTCTATGCAATGCACCTGGATCATGGCAACGAACAGCAGATAAGACCTTTGGTGACATCTCCCCAGATGAGTTGAAAGTATTTATTGATGACCTAGGGGCAGCAACTGTAAGGGAAAGGATGTTGATTATCTTAAGGAAATGCTTTGAGCGCTGCAGATAATTTTGCATCGCTCTCAACTCACGGAAGTGTGTTTTTGGAGTGCCTTATGGGCTATTGCTAGGCCATGTGGTCAATTCAATAGGGATTGCAACTGACCCTGAAAAGATCAAGGTTATAGTTGCTATGAGTCGACCACGCACTCCGAAAGAGGTACATAGCTTTCTTTCATCGATAGGGTACTATCGGAGGTTTATAAATGCCTTGGCAAAAAGGACGTTGCCATTAACGAAATTATTATCCTTTAGCTGTCTATTTGAATGGAGCGACCCTTGTAAGGTAGCTTTCGAGGATGTGAAACAGGAGCTAGTAAAAGCACCCGTTTTAAAAGCACCTAAAAGAGGCAAGATGTTTTACATATTTTCAGCAACCACCATGCATAGTATCAGCTGCTATTTAGCCCCAATTTGGGAGGAAAAGTGGTATCATCCGATAGCTTTTGCTAGTCAAAAGTTGAGCATTTCAGAAATTAACTACATCTACATGGAGAAGTTGTGTCTTGCGATGGTCTTTGGGACTAAAAAATTCAGGCACTACATCCTCTATGAGAAGGTAGCTTTCTATATGCAGGCGGAGGGCTTAGATTGCTTATGAACAAGCTACAGCCGCTTGATTGTTTGGCAAAGTGGTTAATCACTTTGCAGAAGTTTGATTATGAGATTAAGAGTAAGCCACCGAGGTTGCAGGATATTGTGGAATGCCTTGTGGATTTCGGGGAGCCAAAAGAGACTTTGGCTGAAGGAAGTGATATTGAAGAAATGTTTAAAATTGATACAGCTTCTATCCCATCTTGGTATGCTGCTATCATGCATTATCTATCAACAGGAGAGACTGGAGCTGGTCTATCAAAATCCGAAAAGAGGAAAATCAAGCAACAAGCTTTGAAGTTTTCCTTGATTTTAGGAACACTATATCGGCAGGGTGTTGATGATATCTATTGCCGATGTGTGATGCTTGACGAGGTTCCTTTTATCTTAGAAGAATGCCATGACTCTGCATATGGAGGGCACTTTGCGGGATGGTTGACGGCACATAAAGCTTTAAGAGCTGGATATTGGTGGCCGTCCATCTTCCAAGATTCCTTTGAGCATGTTAAGAGATGTGATACCTGTCAAAGACATGACAGCAAAGAGAATAGGAAACACCCACTTATGCCTATCCTGGCTATCTTTCCATTTGAGAAGTGGGGCATTGACTTTGTGGGTCCTATTGTTGAGTGTTGAAATGACTTGTTTTTTGGCTGATTTTTGTTGTTTTTGAGAGCTGAATGGTTGATTTTAAGGGATGATTGGTTGATTTGGAAGTGGATTGAGAGTGTTTTGGATGATATTGATTGTGTTTTGGAAGATCATGATGTTTGTTGATGTTTCTGTGATGTTCTGATAGGTTCTGAATGGTTCTGTATACCTTCTGTTTTGCTCTGTTTTGGTCTGTTTTTGTTCTGATTGTCTTCTGTAAAGAGGGATAGAGTATTGATTGATGAAGAATGAGATATTGTGAAAGCTTAGTGAATGTTTTGTGAGAGTTTTGAAATGGTTTGAGAATGAGTTATGAGGTTTTGTTGACCTTCTGTAACCTTCTGTAGGTCTTCTGTAGAGCTTCTGCTTCTGTTCTGTTCTGTTCTGTCTCTGTACTGTAACTGTTCTGGTACTGTTCTGTAGACTGTTCTGTAAGTGTTCTGTGGAATGTATGTGTGATTTTGGGAAAGTTTTCTAGCCTTGGAAAGAGGTGAATACAAGTGCAAAAGAGCTGAAAGAAGTGGAAGAAGTAGCTGCTGAAGACTCAAGAGAAGACTAGAGTGAAGTGACAGTAGTGAGCTGTGAAGAGACACTGTAGTGGCTCTGGTGACCTTTCATATCAGACATACCTCTTGGGAGGGGTATCCACGACCTAAGAGTGATTATTGAGAGTAATTTTTGAGAGATTGTAGTGAGGATATGATGTATTATTGATGGAGTGTGTGAGAGAGAGTCAGAGATAGCCAATTCTATTGAAACAGAGTGATTGTATATGAGAGATTGAGAGAGAAGACTATGAAGATATTGAAGATGAATACTATGTGATGTATTTCCATTCAAAGATGGTGTACTTCTTTGTTTTCTTTGTGATATTGATGGATTTTATGAGGATGTTGAAGAATATGGTTGATTCTATTAAAAACCGTGGGAGATTTACATGATGCTGCATGAAGATTTGTTGTGCCTGGTGTTCTTTTCTTCATTGTGATAATATGAAACATGATAAACAAGCTTGTTGATGTTACAAGATAGATTTTCTTGCAAGAGAATTCCCTTTTCCTTGGTGTTCCTCTTGGGGCTCCATGTTTTTGGTGCGCAGCCGGGGAATCTTGCCATCAACAAGCACCAAAAGAGGCTGAAAATGAAGGAAATGGCATTGCCAAGAAGAGAAGAATTCAATGGATGATTGTAAAGTTCCTTCTTCTACGGAAGAGTTGGAATTTCTCATAATCAAAGCCACTTTTCACAAGAAGTTCATCCCACAATGGCGGAAACATATCACCATCATGGTGCATGCTCTATGTGGTGGACAGTTTCCTCTTCCTATTGAAGCAGGAGAAACTTGCATCTTGGTGGCAAATTGTTTGGGAACAAACTGAAGAACAAAAACAGAGAGAATGAACATCCATGGAAGATTTGGCATTCATTGAGAAGTTTCCAGACAACATCAAGTGGGAGATTGTGAAGAAGCTTCAGGAGTCTTGGTCTGTAGAGGTTCACAGGGACAAGAAGGAAAAGAGTTGGAATTTGTTCGTGGATGCTCAACAGCAAGATACATGGGATGCTTGGTGTACTGATAATCTTCTGTTTGTTCAATTAGCAACCCACTGGAAGTTGGTAGACAGAGTGTTTTTCACAACATACACTATTGAAACCATCAGAAGCTGGCATTACTATGATGATGGCACCACCACAATGCTCAGACGTATGCATTATGACACCTTCAGAACCGAATACCTTCCTCTGTGCAGTGGCATGAAAGCAGAATTTAGGGACGTTGAAAAGAAAGAAGTAGAAGAAATGTTGGCAAGAGAGTCCTCCAGAGACTGAAGCCTTCTGTTAACCCTCTGTGGAGCACTAACAACATAGTGGAGTCAACCCCCTGATGAATGACGCAATAAAAAGGCAAGCGTTGGAACGAGTCCAGAGGTACGTGAAAAGAGAGAAAGCAAGAATCCGAGCCGAGAGCGAGCTCGCAGCAGAAGCCGCCTTGGACGCCCTTGCGGAACTCTTTACAGAAGTCCCAATGGCACATCAAGCCCTTCCTCCTCCTGCTGGAGGTCCACTTCCAAGCCAGATCCGTCCTGGAAATATTGATGACAGACCAGCGAATGTAGTCCCATTGCCAGTTTTTAAGGGAGAGTACAATGAAGACCCCGATCTTCATGTAGCAGAGTTTATGGTAGCATGTGTGGCTAACAATGCCAGAACCCCTGAGCATTGGTTGGCAATATTCCCCGCCACTTTCAAGGGCGCGGCATTTCAGTGGTATGAGAGACAAGCAGCAGGAACTTTTGGCACATGGGATGACCTGAAGTTGGCCTTCCTCACTAAATTCAGGCGTGAAGGTTTTGAAGAGCGGATGAGAGAGGAATTCATGAACCTAAGTCAGTCCTCTGGAGAAAGAGTAGAAGCTTATGTCTCACGAATGGAATCCATCTTGAAGAGATGGACTAACCATAATCTAGATGATGGCATTCAGAAGGGAGTGTTTCTCAGAGGATTACAACCAGAAGTCCGTAAGTTTGTGGAGCTACAAAGACCAGCCACCCTGCAAGCTGCAACAGAAGGTGCAAGACTGTACGATGAAGTGGAAGCTAGATTAGCAATGAATACAGGAAGAGGAGTCCTACCTCCTCTGGTGCCAGGAATGATGTACCCACCAAATGCAGTCCCAGGGACTGTTCCCTATCCCTACCAACAGATGCCCTCGGTATCACAGTACAGTGCACCAAATCCTCAGTGGCCACAATCCATGCCTCAAATGGTGGTTCCACCACAACAACCATGGTCTCAACCAATTTCCTCAATGCCAAATCAGCAGCAACAGTGGAACCCTACCAACTGGAGTCAACAGCCAACAGTTCAAACAGGAGCTCTGAGTCAGAACCAGAACAGAGACCCCTCTGTACCAGCCCAACCCGTTTATGCAGTGATTACAGAGACTCCTCAAAACCCTCCTACCAGTACGTCTGGAGGAGAAAGCTTGAAGGATTATTTATCCAACTCAGTTGCAAACATCAAGAAGGAGTTGATGGATGTGATTACAGAGCAACTACAGACGCTGAAAGTGAACACAGCGAGCATATCCAACGTTGCAGGAGCAGGAAGAGATGTGATACGGTCAAACACTTGGTGTGGTAAGTGTCATCAAGCAGGCCATTTAGCCACTGAATGTACACGGAAACCAACCATCCCTGGAGCCTTCTGTTCCTACTGTTTGCGGAAGAACCATACAGAGGACATTTGCTCCCTGAAGGAGATGCATGATAGGAGAAGGAAGGAAGAAGACGCAAGATTCAACTTGCTGGAATCCAAAATGACAACACAAGATATTGGACCCAAGCCTAGAGAGTTTGGTCCTAATTTCGGACCCAGAAGATTTCCTTCCCAAAGTTACAGAGGAAGACAGTCTGGCGGTGGTCAGAGATCAGAAGTGGAGTGTTACAGATGCGGAGAAAAGGGACACATCTCACCAAATTGTCCAAATCCTCGAAGGTCGGTGGATTACAAGCCCTTATGCAGTCGATGCAAAGGAGAAGGCCACACTGCAAAAGACTGTCCAAGCCCAGCCCCAGTGAAAAACAGTGCTACTGATAGTCCGGTCAAGGCCCAAGAGCCTACTTCCAATTTAGTGGAATTGGAAGTTGCTGCCATCACTCGTGCAAAGCAGAAGGAACCACCTATCCAGAAAGAAAATAATCCTCCTGCCAGAACAGTGAAGTTCAATCTTCCATCAGAAGAACAGAACAGAACAGAGCCTAACAGTGCCGTACAGAGCCCTACAGAGCCACAGAGAGTTACAGAGACAGTTACAGAGGCGGGACCAGAGGTCCAGGATACAGAAGAGGAGGAAGTGCCACAAGTGGCAGAAGAAGCTCCTGTAATTCCTTTGTTGGAAGAAAGAGGGAAAATGAAAATGGGTGTTGCCCCATTCCCTAATCGGTTAGAGAAGCCAGTGGATCCTATTAAGGAATACGATCTAGTTAGAGATCTAGATACCTTTAAACCAAACCTCACATTTCGACAATTATTGATGTTGTCTCCCAGTTGCCGGAAAAGGTTCAAAAGTATACTAACAAGACGACGTGGTTTAAGGATTGCTCCCCCAACAGCAACAAAGTCCAACAAGGCTCCAGAGCCTGTAAAAGAAGTGGACGTGGCTAATGCTTTTCTAGATCCGGGTACTCCAGAGACTGGTGTGTGGATAGAAGGCTGCTTCATTGCAAATGCACTGATTGATGGAGGTTCATCAGTGAACATTATGACGGATGTCACAATGAAGGATTTAGGCTTACAAGGTGTGCAACCCACCCAATGGCTCATCAGACTGGCGGATCAGAGTAGAATCAAGCCTTTGGGCATTCTCCCATATGTGAAGACTACAGTGGCTGGAAAAGATTATTGGCTAACCTATCTGGTGGTGAAGCCAAACTCTTATGGTACATCCTATCCTCTGTTACTGGGCAGACCATGGCTTTTTGAAGCCCGAGCAAGGACGGATTGGTTTAAAGGAACCTTGACCTTGGGCAGAGGACCCAACAAAGTGGTGCTGAAACTGTATGGTTCTCAAAAAGGACATGGATCCACCTCCTTGGAATTATCTTCTAACGAGGCTACGGATGGAACATCAGCAGACGAAGATGCTGTCAAACAGATCCTTCCCAAGAAAACAGTGGCACATTCCTTAACAGTGGATACTGTAAGCCGACTTCCAAAAGATGCAAGGCCATTATCAATGGGTGAATACTTCCTACCTGAATCAGGAATGACTTCTGAAATCACTTCTGACAGTGAGATAGAAGCATGGATGTACTGCTCTCCCTGTTACATGGCCACAGGGGAAGCAGAAGCAGAAGCAGAGGCAGAGGCAGGAGAGGAACCAGAGAATCTGTTCTTCTGTTACAGAGTTCCTACAGAGACAGAAGCAGAAGCAGAAGCAGAGACAGAAGCAAATACAGAGACAGAAGCAGAGACAGAAGAGGATGGATATGATATGGATGAAGAGGATTATGCAAGTGAAATGGAAGAGTCTATCCCACCTGAAGAGGATACATTGGAGGAAGAAGTTCCAGAAGCATCAGAAGCCGATGAGCTTATGCTATGGGACAGAATGGCGATGGTACCATTTGGTCTGGTAAATGGATCTTCTCATATGCAAAACCTTTATAAGAAATGGATGAAGAAGAACAAGCCGTCTTTCAAGTGTGGCTCCTGCCGTCCTAACCCATCCTTGCCAAAGAAAGATGATGATGATGCACCGTACCAACAAGCACCAGTCCCATCAACCCAACAGGCATCAGTAGGTCCCTGTTATGTGACGTTCCTGGATGTATCATCAGAAGATGAGTCTTCAAGCCAAGACGTAATTAATCTTGAAACCAAACCCGAAATGGCTCTTATCCCACTCCAATATCTTAAAGAGCAACCTAAGTCTCCACCAAAAGAAGAAATCAGTTCTAGTGGGACATCAGAAGAGGACATCACTCCCTTGAAGGAGTCGGATCTGTATCCAGAAGCGGTCCGCGGGACCTTCATTCGTGAGGTAGAAGGTGAAAGGCAGTTAACCTTTGTGGATGCAGAAGGCACTGAACGCCACTTGAAGGGGGGTAGCACTCTCCCAGAAGAGGAGTTGTTAACCTTGTACAATTTGTTGAAAGAAAATTTGGACGTGTTTGCGTGGTCCTACAAAGACCTAAAGGGGATTGATCCCACAATATGTCAACATCATATTGACTTGGAGCCTGATGCCAAGCCAGTACGGCAACGCCAGAGGCGAATGAACCCGAATTATTCCACATTGGTGAAAGCGGAGTTGCTGAAGCTTCTGGAAGCCGAGTTCATTTATCCAGTGGCAAACAGTGAATGGGTTTCACCCATCGTGGTTGTACCCAAGAAGAATGGCAAATTGCGCATATGTGTGGATTTCCGAAAGCTTAATTCCAAGACGAAGAAGGATCACTTTCCTATCCCTTTCACAGACCAACTGTTGGACACAGTGGCAGGACATGAACTTTATTCTCTTCTGGATGGATTCAGTGGATACAACCAAGTCCAGATCGCAGAAGAAGACCAATCCAAAACAACCTTCACCACAGAATGGGGGACCTACGCTTACCGAGTGATGCCATTTGGGCTCTGCAATGCCCCTGCTACTTTCCAACGAGTCATGATGGCTGCATTTCAAAATCATCTGCATGACTTTATCGAAGTATATTTGGATGACTTCTGTGTCTACAGTTTGATCAGTGAACACTGGGGACATTTGGAACAATGCTTTGACCGATGCCGGGAGTATGGGATTTCCCTTAACCCCGACAAATGCATCTTTGGGGTCTCTTCTGGAGTTCTGTTGGGCCACATGGTCTCAGCACAAGGGATATCAACAGACCCTGCAAAAATCGAAAAGATCTCAGCTCTGCAAGCACCCACCAACCTCAAACAGTTGAGGGGATTCCTAGGCCATGTGGGTTACTACAGAAGGTTCATAGCCCATTTTGCGACAAAGGCAACTTCCTTGCATAAGCTCCTAAGGAAAGATGCAGAGTTTACTTGGACAGAAGAATGTGACAAAGCCTTCCACACTCTAAAGCAGTGTCTGATAGAGGCACCCATTCTGCAACCTCCTGATTGGACGAAAGAGTTCCACGTACACACTGATGCATCAATTGAAGGCTTAGGTGCTGTCCTCTGCCAAAAGGGCTCCTCGAAGCTGGATCAACCGATCTATTATGCAAGCCGAAAAGTCACTGATAGGGAACGGAACTATACAGTGACCGAGCTGGAGTGCTTGGCAATGGTGTTTGCCCTGGAGAAGTTTCGCCATTACCTCCTATCTACCCACTTTAAATTTTATGTGGATCATGAGGCCCTGTCCTTCTTGATGAACAAAGCAGATGTGAAAGGACGAATGATGAGATGGCTCCTTTTATTCCAGGAGTTCGACTTTGAGGTGATTACCAAGCCTGGTCGTTCCCATGTCCTGGCTGATCATCTGTCGCGTATCCCACAAACTGTAGACGAGGAACGAGATGATCCAGACCTCCCTGATGCTTCCCTATTCTTGGTAGAAACTGTAACTCCCTGGTATGCAGACATTGCCAATCTACTGGCAACCCAACAATACCCTCCTGGTATTTCTAGTCGGGAAAGGAAGAAGCTCATGCTAGAATCAGCCCCATACACCCTGCTAGGTGGTGCACTGTACAAGAAAGGCAAAGATGAAGTACTCAGAAGATGTGTTGCAGGAGAAGAGATTGGGATTGTTCTGAAGGCTTGCCACGACGAGCCATGTGGAGGTCACTTTGCAGGAGAAGCTACGGCCAGGAAGGCTCTGCTAGCGGGATATTGGTGGCCTACCATTCACAAAGATGCCTATGATTACTGTAAAAGATGTGATGCTTGTCAAAGAATGGGGAAACCCACGAAGACAAGTGCCATGCCATTGCAACCTATCCTTCCGTTGAAGCCGTTTGAGAAGTGGGGCATTGACTTCGTAGGTCCGATCGATCCTCCCACCAGAAGGAAACAGAACAGATACATCCTCGTATGTACGGATTATGTCACAAAGTGGTGTGAAGCTAAAGCCCTCAAGCGGGACGATGGTAACAGCGTGGCCCTGTTCATGTATGAGAATATCATCACCCGGTTTGGCAGTCCCTTAGAGCTGGTAAGTGACAGAGGCACTCATTTCCTTAACAAAGTCATGGGAGAGTTGACAGAATTGTATAAGATCCGCCATCGCAAGTCCACTCCTTATTACCCCAGAGCCAACGGCCAAGTCGAAGTCACCAATCGCATCCTTTGCTCGATTCTGACAAGGACGATTGCCGCACATCGTCGTGATTGGGATGATCGACTTACAGAGGCCCTCTGGGCGTACAGAACCTCCCATAAAGCAGCAACAGGACAGACACCTTTCCAGTTGGTGTATGGAACAGAAGCTGTTTTTCCTGTTGAACTGGAACTACCCTCTTTGAGAGTGGCGATCAAAGAGCGGTTGGGGGATGACGATTCACTGCAACGCCGTCTCCTGCACTTGGAATGTTTGGACGAAATTCGTAGGATGGCTCTACAGTGCATGGAAGCCACACAAGCTCGACGTAAGGCTTACCATGACAGCTTCATCAAGCACAAGGAGTTCAAAGAAGGTGATTTGGTCCTAGCCTATGATTCACGCTTCGGCAAGTTTCCTGGCAAGCTCCAACAGCGGTGGATGGGCCCCTATAAGGTACTTGCAGTCAACCCTAATGGCTCTGTCCAAATACAGACCCTGGATGCCTCTGATGATCCCTTTCTGATCAATGGATATCGCCTAAAGAAGTACTTCCCTCCTTGGGGATCTTGACAATTACGGACACTTGATCCTTTCCCTCGTTGGCGCGGCACTGTACTTCTTATGATGTTACTTCTGATAGCCGTTCTTCAATCAATCCTGATGAAGTGGACGCAACCCTCTGTCCCCTCAAAACCCCCTTCTAGCCTTGATCTCTTATCCTCTATTTTCCACCAGCGACAGTGGCGAGGTGGGTTCTGACACATGGTTTTTTCTACCATTCCCTTGCTCATTTTGCAGAAAGAAAAAAAAAAGGGAAAAAAAAAAAAAAAAAAACATATCGGTTATGGGAGAAAAGGACTTAGGTCCCTGTCATGCCGACCTATCCTTCGAGAAAAGGTGGAAACACCCTCGGGGCTAGGGAAAAAAAAAACAAAGAAGAAAAAGAAAAAAAACAAAAACAACAAAACAAATCTGTTATGAGAGAAAAGGAAGCAATTCCCTGTCATAGCAGGCCTCGTTCCAAGAAAAGGTGATAAACACCCTTGGGCGGGAAGCTGGCTGTGGAAAAGGTGGTAACACCCAGCAGTCCAGAAAGTGGATTCATTAATTGATATCCCTCGGATCCAATCCCGAAGCTACCTCCCTTGGTACGCTGTGTCCTGGGTCTCTTTGCAAAGTGACTAACTGTCCTCTAGCAAACGACATATTCCTATCCAACACAATGTTCGAATTTGATGGCTACCTCCCTGGGTACGCCTCTTCAACAACTGATGACGCGATCTTCATCGACAACCCCTTGAGTGATGTGAGCTTTCATCCTGACCGGATGGGGAAGTGAGTATGGGCTGCCCTCCTGTATCTATCAACAGAGAGTGAGACAGAGGGTGGGGAGAGAGACCAGTCTTTTCCCTTCAAATCGAATGAGAGGTGAGAAGTGTGAATGAAGTGTTGCACCCACGGGATGGGCCTCTCAAAGCACAAAGCACGATTTGTTTCTGTGCACTGCACCATAAGGCTCCCTGGCCTTCCTTCTCGCACCGTATGCCGACACAGGGCGGGATGCACTGTTGCACCATCAAATGCGCACAAGGCATACACTTTTGCACAAGTGACTGTGAGGATTACATCAATGGGTTTCAGGAAAAGGCTGCCCTCCTGTAACTATCAATAGAGAGTGAGACAGAGGGTGGGTTGAGTGTGACTGGAGTTTCTTCAATCAATTACCGAGAGGTGAGATTGAGGGACGTTACGACATTTGGAGTCAGGTATGTTCCCGTTTCCCTATGCACCCACGGGATGGGTCTTTACCATCAACACAAAACACATCACCCTGTTCTGTGCAATGCACCATAAGGCTCCCTTGCCTTCCTCCTTGCACCTATGCCAGACGGGTTAGACGCACTAATGCACCATCAACCGTGCACCCTGGCATACTCCTTCTGCACCATTCCCCCCTTTTTTCGATTCCTAAACCGGGTATGAGATATGGGTTTTAATCATTCTTCCACGAGTGATATTAGTCATGGGGCGAGTGACTGTTCTTTCATCTCGTTTGAGTGATTGTGAGTTGAGTGCAATATCCCTCATCATCAACGAATTTCCTGCGATTCCTTCCATTAGTTACCTCCCTGGGTGCTGCCGCGTGGTCCCTGCCATGACGAACGTGTGCCAAGAAGATGCCTTGGTCCCTCTAGCGCCGACAACAACATTGGACGTGCCGTCGACATTCAACCTTGATTTTTGACGAAATGGGCCAAGTTTTTCTAACCCTCCCATTTCTGTTTCTTCGTGACGATCATGTTTTAAGTGTGGGGAAGTTAGTGGATGGTCTGTGGCATGGTCCTGGGTCCCTAATGCTCGGTTAACCCTATCCGTTAAGGTCTTAAGTGTGGGGACGCGTCCCTGCGCGTCTACATTGCATACCCATCTACATATGCCTTATCTTGCTCATGCATGTATACCATGACTTGCTTTTACCCTCCTGGGGTCCCTTCCCACCCGCCCGGTTATGTTTCACCCACCCTTGGGGCTGTTTCCTTGCAGTTTTCCTTCATTCCCTGATTTTGAGGTTTTTCCATGTGAATGCACCCTACGTTCACTTAAATCCACATCCAACCTTATAGCCCTGTTCCTCCCATTGAACGGACCATTTTTCCTTTTTACCTACCCCTGTTCCGGTGTACGGTTTTTGAGTTATTAGTTTTTGGCGCATTTTACTCAATTTAGACGGTTTTCCATGTGAACGCGCTTTTCTTGCTTCGAAACCGTGATTTGACGTCATAGCCCTGACCAACGCTTTTCCCTTGACATTTTTTCTTTTTATTCCACATCATTCTGATACACGGTTTGTCCGTTATTAATTTTCCGGGTTTTTAAGCTTTTTTCGTGCGTATTTTTGACATTTTTCCATGTGAACCTGCCCTATTTGCATCGGAATTCCAATTTGATTTGACAGCCATGTCCCCTGTGCCTTCCCCTACCTTTTTCCTTTTTCCTCCACCCTTTTTCGACTTTTGGATTTTTACTTATTAATTTTTAAATGAGTTTTTGGGAGTCTTTTTGGAGTTTTTCACATGCAAACCCCTCCTATTTCTGCCGGAACTGCGTTTTAACATGATCACCCTGTGCCACTCCTTTCTGTGGACATTTTTCCTTCTTACTGTATGTTATTTTGATGAATGGTTTGTCAGATATTAATTTCCGATCCCATTTTCGGGTTTGTTTTTTGGGTTTTTCCCATGTGAACGCGTCTTACCTTAGTCGGAATTATGTTTTGATATGATAAGATTGTCGGGCACATCTTTTTGCCCAGTTTTCCTTTTTTCCGTACCTCATTCCGATGCACGGATCTTTCGATATTAATTTTTCCATTGCGTTTTTTGTTCGTTTTTTGTGTTTTTTGCACGTGAACGCCCTTTACCCCTCCCGGAACCCTCGTCCCGTATTTTTAATGTTTCCCCCCTGTCGTCCTGCCCACTTTTCGTTTTTACGATATTTCGTTTTGACATCCGGATTGGGAGTTATTAAATTTTCTTTATTTTTACGTTTTTTCTCGCGCTCGTTTTGCGCGTGAACGCGCCCGTTTTTGATTTCACGCGTCTCCACGCGCCCCGGTCGTGTCCGCGTAATCCGTACCGTCTTCTCCGCATCATTTCAATCCCGTCACGGCAAATTTTTTTTACCCCGCCCCGCGCACGTGCGCGGGACGGGGATACGCCCCCTTTTAGACCCCGCCCATCCACCCTTCCCCCCGCCCATTGCCCCTGCCCACCACCCACTGCCCACCCCCTGTCCCCCACCCTTCCCCCCCACTTGCCCACCCCGTGGCCCCCCCCCACCCTTCCCCCCCAACTGCCCGTCCCTTCCCCCCAACCGTCTTCCCCCACTCTCTCTCTCTCTTTTTCTTTCTACTCTCTCTCTCTCTCTCTCTCTCTGTGCGTGCTCCCTCCTCCCTCTTCTCCCTCCATTTCCACCTCCCTCTCCTCCTTCTCCTCCCACTCTTCTTCCCTCCCTCTCCCTCCTTCTCTCCTCTCTCCTCCATCGCCTCCACCTCCTTCCCCTCCTCCTCCCTTCCTTCTCTCTCCACTTCTTCTCCTCCCCCCTTCACGATCTCCTCCTCTTCCTCTCCTTCTCCTTCCCCTCCTTACCCCCCGTCCGCTGCCGTCCTTCCTCCTCCCTCCATCCTCGCCTCCACCTCCTTCCCCTCCTCCTCCCTTCCTTCTCTCTCCACTTCTTCTCCTCCCCCCTTCACGATCTCCTCCTCTTCCTCTCCTTCTCCTTCCCCTCCTTACCCCCCGTCCGCTGCCGTCCTTCCTCCTCCCTCCACCCTCGCCTCCACCCCCCAGCGCTGTCCTCCTCCTCCTCGTGGCCGCCGACCTGCCCTCCTCGACCGCCGTCGCCGCCCTCGACCGCCGTCGCCACCGTCGCCGCCGACCTGCCCTCCTCGACCGCCGTCGCCGCCCTCGACCGCCGTCGCCACCGTCGCCGCCGACCTGCCCTCCTCGACCGCCGTCGCCGCCCTCGACCGCCGTCGCCACCGTCGCCGCCGACCTGCCGTCCTCGACCGCCGTCGCCGCCCGCGCGTCCGCCGCCCTCAGTCCGCCGCAGCGCCGTCGCCCACCTCCACCTACCCTCCCTTCCACCTCCCCTCCCCTCCACCTCCAACCTCCACCTCCACTTAGGTTAGCCACTAACTAACCTCAGTTAACACCTAACTAAACTAACTTAGTTAAAACCTAATTAAACTAACTTAGTCACAACTTAACTTAACTAACTTAGTTAGACTTAATTAACTAACTTAGTTAGTCAGAACTAACCTAGGTAGTTTTTCCTGACCAACATGACTAACCTAACTTAAGTGACTTAAGTGATTAATGTGACTTGTGCTTAAGTGACTTATGTGATTAATGTGATTAATGTGACTTACTTAATCACGAAATTCATTTTTCCATAAAAAAATTTCTAAAAATTCCTTCTGTCTTTTGTTAATTTTTGGACCTTTGTCTGCTAGGAATTGCCTTTCCTATAATTTTAGAAAAATCCATCTTTCCTAAATTACCCCTAAATTGCCAAAAAAATAGGAAAAATCATTTAAAAAATTGTAAAAAAATTCTAACAAATTCTAAAAACCTTCTAAAAAATTTCCCTCACCTCCCTTACTCATTTTCCATTTATTCCAACATAAAAAAATCACAACTAAAAATCAAATTAAATAAATCAAAATAAAAAAACCAACCGAAATCAAATTCAAACATCTGCTAAGGTGTTATTTGTTGTTTCATCAGTGCTTTTTGTTTTTCCTTTCCTGGGACTCTTCCGTGCGCATTCCTGCATTTCATACACACCCTGCCAGGTATTTATTTTCTGTTATTTATTTATTTATTTTTCCCCCTTAATCACAATTAATTGTTAAAATCAACCCTTTAATCCACCCACCGTTTCCACGCGCATTCGCGCTAAACACACATTTTTTTTAAACTAAAATAAACCAGCCGTTCACTTAGCACGCGCTACGTGCGCTACAGAGGCACTCTAAAATTTTTAATTAAAATCAACCAGCCGTCACATGAGCACGCGCTGGCAAAAAAGCGCTCCACATCACCTTAAATTATAATCAATAAATTGCATTTAGAGACCCAGTCGGGAATCGAAGTCCGGGAATCGTATAACTGCACCGGTTTAACCTAATAATTGGTAATTAAATTTATAATAAGGAACCGCCGTTTTCTTATTAAGGTTTATCACCTAATAAAAATTCACCCATTTTTAATAATTGATTAAAATCAACCCTTCATTAAATTAAATCCCCCCTCACTGCACTTAATTCCCTTTTTAATGAAACGTTTCGTGGGATGGGTATACGCAGTTCTTAGTGACGTTTTCCATGGTCCAGTCTTGGTTCTATCATAGATGTCGTATTGATATGTGTCGGATATGGTATGGTTTTGGTTTCCTGTCTTAGTTACGATTACGGGTACGGTATGTAGTTTTTTTTTCTTCTTTTATTGCCTGATACGGGGTTCAGGGTGTTTGTTTGATGCATCGCATGAAGCTTTCGGTCGCATTTGTCTCAAGGTCATGTCAAATTTTTTCTAGGATGTGGTTTGCCTGGGGTTAGTAGGTCGGGTCACGTTTTATTGGTAATTCTCTTATCCTTCGGTTTTTGTCTGTTGCTTTGCAGGCATTCACCATTGATTGTCTGTGTTTGTGGTGTGTGTGTAACCATCTGAATGGCGCCTTCTCATGCTCCTCCCCCTATCCAGTACGTCCCACTAGTTAGTAGGGATTACTCGTCCCTACTTACTTTTGAGCCCCTCACGAAGGCAGGGCTTGCTGCTTTTGTGGCCACTCCTTTTCCATTACTTCCAGAGGATCCGTCCGTCTGTGATGAGTTCCTGGCCTCTTACAGCAAGAAGACAGGAGTAGTCCAAGGCATGTCTATGACATTGACGTCTCGAGGCTTAGGGAAGGCTCTGTCCTTACCCTCCAAAGGGGAACCTTTTGTGACCACTCGTCAGCTCTTCTCTAATGAAGAGATTCTCAAACTGTTGCAGAAGCAGACAAGGGAAGTCCTTGATGTTAAGAAAGTGATAAACTCTTCAGGAGTTTCGTTTTCGATGATCACTGATCCCGTCTGGAAGACGATGTGCCAGTTCCTTCAGGACAGGTTCATGCCTGCTAAAACGCCATCACACTATTTGTCCAAAGAGCTTTTCACAGCTTCCAGGATGGTGCTGAAAGGAGTTGCCATTGATTGGAGCACATACCTCCTTACTAAGATGGATCAGCATTTTGTTAAAGTCACGAGGGGTAATGTTACCAATGTTACCTATGGATCCTATTTGTCTGCCTTCTTGACCTATTCAGGTTTACAGAAGACTGTGCCTCTACCTCCTCCATCAGATCCAGTACCTCCTCCTCCACCTTCAGAAGAGTCAGCACCTATTGACATTGAGGATGATGATTCTCCGCCTCCCTTGGTTATACAGCGCAAACGCTTGAAGAGGGTAGCGGACAAAGCCCCTGCTGTACTTCCCTCAGTGCCTATCCCTGCTACTTCTGGCAGTGACCTCCCTGGGTTTCTCACTTGCAATAACCTATTCAGGGCACATAGAGAAGGATCCTTGGAGATCTCCGTTCCTTCCCTGAACAGTCTCGTTTCAGGAGATGCCATTCCTTTCCTCTGCAAGGATATTCAAAGTTCCATTGAGTTGTCAGTGACAGCCTGTGTTCAACAGCTGTACGCATCTTTCTATGAGGAGCTCATGCAGTCCAAAGACCAGTTGGATAAGGCAACATCTGAATTAGCTTCTACTAAGGATACCCTAGCAGATCTATTCAAGCAAATGGAACAGCAAACCCACCTGGTTGCCACTCAAAGTGATGAGATTTCTTCATTAAAGACCCAGTTATTCGAGGCTCAGTCACAGGTTACTAGCCTTTCAGTAGAGAAGGAGAGGATGTCCAGTGAAGCGAAAGAATTCCAAGTTCAATTAGATGACAAGCTTTCCGCTTTACAAATGGCTAATGACACAGTGGCCAACCAAGCCTCCCAAATCCAGCAGTTGCAAGATCAGCTTGCCAAGTTCCGCTCTGTTCCTCCCAGCCCTCCTGTTCCATTAATTCCCTCTCTTTCACAGCAGGACTTGGCTGCCTTACAGAGACAGGCTACTTTGTGCCCTCTATTCCAAGACAAAGTGGAAAGATTGCAGTCCAGAATGGACTTATTATGGTCTACCTTTGAGCAATTTCAGGACTATGTCTTACCAGACCATTCTTTCTTTGTCCACTACCACTTACAGAAGCTGGTCTTCTATATGAAGCTTTCCACGATGGATTTACCTTTTCCAGAGGATGGCTGGAGTGGGGCTTGGTCTGCTGAGTTGTTGACAGAGGTAGTCAGAATGCTCTTTGAAGATTCTGTCACGCCAGACACCATGCTGATGTCATACATGTATCTCCGAGGAGATTTGTTAATTCCAGATGAGGTAGATATGGCATGGTATGTGGGGGATGTGGTCTTACAGGCTGTTCTCTATGTCAATCATTTGGAGTTGCGCATAGCTGATATGTTTCAAAGTTATTCCTCCAAAGTGACTGATTGTCAGGATAATTCGTGGCATCCCATGATTGAGTCAGTGGTCCTAAATCAAAGACAAAACACAGCTCCTACCTTTGTACAGAGTACTAACCAACTGCGGCTGGATCTCTTAACCTATCTTTCCAAACATAATCCATTTGATGCTATTTTCTTTGATGCCTATCAGAGACGATCTCTTTTGGGACCTTCTGTTCCTACCCTCCTTTATTACCAACAATTGGCTCACCGTTATGCTATATATTTCTCCCTTTGTCAAACTCATTCCACAGTAATTTTACCACTTCTTTTCCAACCTTCCAATTCCCCTCAAATTCCTATTTTCACTTATTGTTCCTTTATTGAGGATAGGGTATTTTCCCCTTCTCCACCCTGTCCTTCACCCCTCATAAATGTACCCTCCACATTTCCTATTTATCAATTAACACCTTTCCTTAGTGATTCCTTACAAATTTCTGCCACTCCTTCTTTAACCTTTTCTTCCTTTTATGATTTTTCCTATCCTTCCCTACATCCACTTTCTCTTATTCCATTACCCTCTCCTAACACTTCCATATCTCAACCACCTCAGTTGGTTAGTGACTGTGCCGGTTTTGATAATCAGATTTCCAGAAGAAGGGGATGGAGTTCGGATGATTGCCTTACAGGACCGCAGATTAATTGGCCAGTAATTCCAGGGGAATGGACAGTTTCAAGTCAAGCTTATCAAAACTATGTTCATTTTGCCCAACAATATTCACAGTCTGCAGATCCCTCAGTGAGATTAACTGCTCACTTTGCTTGGTACCTGGCGTATATGCATAGGCACTCTCATACTGATTCAAAGCCTATCCCAAAGTTGTGCATGAATGTCAATGTTAGCATTGATTCTCAACAGTTGGAGATATTGTATTTTCATGCCCTTTGTTTGCCTAGCAGATACTTAGTCCTGTTGGAAAGGATGTGCTGTCTCCAATTTTTTCAAAATCCTCCTAAAAACTTTGTAGATGAATCCTTATCTATGGATCGATTCAGACAACATCAATCTTTTAAGAGGGATCATCTTCATTGATACCTTTCCAATGTATGGTGCAAGCTTTTTAATGCCAAACTCTTCTTTTTGAAGAAGTCATTCAGATGGTTGTGTTGTGTATTAGTGTTAGTGTTGTGAGTTCATTTATGTCAAACGAACGTGGTGGATTTTGTGTACGAGCTATGTTTTGGAGATTTGTTAAGATGGGGTCGTGGTTGGAGAGTTGAAGCTGATGCAGAAGAAGAAGAAGCAAACTCTTATATCCTTTACAAATTTGTGATGATTTTTAGTTTGATAAGAGGTGTTAATGTATAAAAGAGTTTTCTTTTCTTTGTATTTTTATATCAGAAACAGGTTATAAGATGGGGTCGTGGTGGATGGATTCTTTGTATGAAGATCTTGAAGATTAAAAGTGAAGCTTTGAAATGAACTTGTATTCCTTTTTTCCTGGGTCGCGAGGACGCTTCCTTATTAAGTGTGGGGATATGTTGAGTGTTGAAATGACTTGTTTTTTGGCTGATTTTTGTTGTTTTTGAGAGCTGAATGGTTGATTTTAAGGGATGATTGGTTGATTTGGAAGTGGATTGAGAGTGTTTTGGATGATATTGATTGTGTTTTGGAAGATCATGATGTTTGTTGATGTTTCTGTGATGTTCTGATAGGTTCTGAATGGTTCTGTATACCTTCTGTTTTGCTCTGTTTTGGTCTGTTTTTGTTCTGATTGTCTTCTGTAAAGAGGGATAGAGTATTGATTGATGAAGAATGAGATATTGTGAAAGCTTAGTGAATGTTTTGTGAGAGTTTTGAAATGGTTTGAGAATGAGTTATGAGGTTTTGTTGACCTTCTGTAACCTTCTGTAGGTCTTCTGTAGAGCTTCTGCTTCTGTTCTGTTCTGTTCTGTCTCTGTACTGTAACTGTTCTGGTACTGTTCTGTAGACTGTTCTGTAAGTGTTCTGTGGAATGTATGTGTGATTTTGGGAAAGTTTTCTAGCCTTGGAAAGAGGTGAATACAAGTGCAAAAGAGCTGAAAGAAGTGGAAGAAGTAGCTGCTGAAGACTCAAGAGAAGACTAGAGTGAAGTGACAGTAGTGAGCTGTGAAGAGACACTGTAGTGGCTCTGGTGACCTTTCATATCAGACATACCTCTTGGGAGGGGTATCCACGACCTAAGAGTGATTATTGAGAGTAATTTTTGAGAGATTGTAGTGAGGATATGATGTATTATTGATGGAGTGTGTGAGAGAGAGTCAGAGATAGCCAATTCTATTGAAACAGAGTGATTGTATATGAGAGATTGAGAGAGAAGACTATGAAGATATTGAAGATGAATACTATGTGATGTATTTCCATTCAAAGATGGTGTACTTCTTTGTTTTCTTTGTGATATTGATGGATTTTATGAGGATGTTGAAGAATATGGTTGATTCTATTAAAAACCGTGGGAGATTTACATGATGCTGCATGAAGATTTGTTGTGCCTGGTGTTCTTTTCTTCATTGTGATAATATGAAACATGATAAACAAGCTTGTTGATGTTACAAGATAGATTTTCTTGCAAGAGAATTCCCTTTTCCTTGGTGTTCCTCTTGGGGCTCCACCTATTACCTCGTCGTCTACTACTCAGAAGAGGTATATTATAGTAGCAACTAATTATTTTACAAAATGGTCAGAAGCGCGGGCGACAAGGTAGGATAATGCAAAAGAAACTGCCAGTTTTCTTTTAGAGCAGATTATTTGCCGTTTCGGTCCATCGAAGGACGGGGACCGTGGTACCCATTTTTTGAATAAGGTGATCAAAAGCTTGACTGAAGCTTGGCAAATCAAGCATAATAAAAAAACTCCTTATAATCCATAAGCAAACGGGCAAGTCGAAAGTACTAATAAGCAGCTTATGGGTATCTTGTCTAAAATAGTTTCTGAAAAGAAAGGAGACTGGGATAGGAAGTTGTATGTGGCAGTATGGGCGTGCAATACAACGTTCAAGCAAGCTACTGGCCATACTCCATTTAAATTGGTTTATGGGGAAGAGTGTGTGTTACCCCTAGAAATCGAGTTGCCAACCATACAGTTTGCAATTAACCACTCTTTGGGAGATGAGGATTCACTCTTTGAGCGGTTTACGACCATAGCCCATCTGGATGAACTGAAGTTGCAAAGCTTATTACACCAGGAGGTAGCTAAACGGCGGATGAAGCAGTTGCATGATCTTAAAGAAAAGAAGTATACCTTCAAAAAATGGCAATTAGTTCTATACTATGATGCGCGTAGGGAGTTGTTTCTAGGAAAGTTGGAACCTAGATGGGATGGCCCTACAAGATCGTTAGGCTAGGGAAAAATAGGTCTACGGCTCTACTAGCTGATCTACAGGGAGTAGAGTTTAAAAATAAGGTTAATCTTAATAAGATTAAACCTTATTATTTCTAAGTATGCTAATACAAGAAAAAAAAATGCATTGCAGATCCATGCTAGGGTTGATTTGAGATCTACAAAAGAGCTTAAAGCTGGTTGATGGGGCGGTTAATTCCTTATTTGGAGCACCCATATCTGGAGCAGAGATACCATCAGGGGAAACTTATCTGGTGGAGCAAAGGATACAAAGTGATTGAGCAAGAGGACAGAACCTTTATGTGGAAGATCAAAGTCTTCTGCCATCACTGCTTACAACTGTTGACAAGTATCCCTGTTGAGTTCAATGAAGAAGGTGGGATGGAGCCGTCAGTTCATCCTCTTAACATGCTAAACTTTGACTATCATAATTACGAATAGAGGGGTTTATAATGGCAGACTGTGTAAACCCATTGTGGACATACACATTATATTTTGACGGCGCGTCTAGGGGCCCTAATAAAAAAGGGAGTGTTGGAGTAGTAATCCGAGATCCCCGACGTAGCATTACGATGAAGTTAGCTGCTTATCTCGGGATAGAATTCACTAACAATATGGCGGAGTATAAAGCCTTGATTATGGGACTCCATATTGCCAAGCAAGGTGGTATTCGTCGGTTGTTAGTAAAAGGGGATTCCCAGTTGATCCTGAATCAGCTAGATGGGACATATACAGTGAGGAATCCCATCCTTTGTATGTATCATCGAACTGCGATGACCCTACTTGAGGAGTTTGAGAGAGTGTCTTTTCAGGTGATTCCACGTTACTGGAATTAGTTTGCGGACTCATTAGCAAATCTTGCTTATGAACAAGACATTTTCTTTAATTGTGGTCCTAGTTTGGATATTGCTATCAATGATGAAACAGGACCCGGTCGCTTGTGGGGAATGTTATCAGAGCATGCAATATATGGCAGACGATGGTTGATATGGGTGATGCAAAGAGCAACCCAGACCAATCTACCGTTGTTATCCTGGACCCATAGGTTGATTAGACAACATGTTATGCGTACATCTCTTGCTATATATGCAAGAGGGATGGGTCATAACCTTATGCATTTAGTTTAGGGCTGCGAGCCTGTTTTTCCTCCTTGGAAAGGAGCATATTATTGTATATTTGTACTCTTTCGGGGAGGGATGTGTAGGTGCTATTCTGTTTGATCTCGTTAGGCCAAGAGGGCTAGTTTTGCGAGGTTTTGAATGTTTTATTTCATTAGGCCAAGAGGGCCAGTTGTCTAATTAGTATAGGTGCGGTTAATGGTTTCTTGTTTTAGTTCTATGCTAGACAGGTTCGAAGAAGAGCTTGGAAGGAGCCTTTTGTTGCGCGGAAGCTTCTTGTGGCCCTATCCGGGTGATATCTCTCCTTTATGAGTACCGTGTTTTATGCTATACGTGTTTGTGTACTTGTAGGGAATTTTGTTTTCTTGTTGGGGATCGGAGTCCAAGGCATGAAGTCCCAAGGTTAGGCTAGGTATGTCTGAGGGAGGTCAGAGTAGTCATTGGTCCATGTGAAGGCATTGCCAGACATCGAAAGATCTGTTTCAGAAAGTAGTTCTAGTGACCCTGTTCTGCTAGCCTGCTAGGGAGCCATTCTAGGAGTTCTTGTTAGTTGTGAGGCAGTTAGAGAAGCCTGTCAGAAGAAAAAAATAATGATGATGAAAAGAAACCCTGAATATCTTAAAAGAACTAAATATATACAAAGGTGTGTAAAAAGGGGTTCTAACCCCTATCAAAGTAGAAAAGAAAATAAAGGAAAAAATTTATAAGCAGTTGATCATCGCCTTGTGAAGGCCTCGTAGGTTCCTGGGGATGAGTCAGACCCAGGGCCAATGCCTTGTCTTCCTAGGGGTGGCATGTTGCTGGAAAAGAAGAAATTAAGGAGGGTTGGAGCGAAAATAAAAGTGAGCATCAGAAAAGGATTAAGTGTCGCCTTGCGAGGGCTTGGTAGGTTCTTGGGTACCGAGATAGGACCTGAGGCCAATGCTCTGTTCTCCTTGGGTCACTACGCTCAGCTCCCTCCTTTTTACATGCCCGAGTATGGAAAAATAAGAAACCTAGAAGAAGAAATGTGCTGAAAGAAAATACTTCTTGATTAGGCTATAGGAGTCCTCGCCTAGTAGGAGCTCCTGGTTGTGTTGTTCTTAGTTAGATAAGTAGTTCAGACCACCCCTTAGGGCAACCTCTTTGATAGTTCTTTTAGTTTGGCCGTGTTGGAGCAGTTGGTTAGTGACTAGCTTTTGACCTTCTATCAGATTATGCTAGGCCTACTCCTTGTGGATTTCATGCCTTGGTTTTGTCAGGGGGTAGGGTGAGCATTGTGCTGTGTGTTTAGTATGTATCTATTTTGTATCAGGTTGATGCTTCCTTTGGTTGTTTTGTGCAGATTTGTTGTGGGATTCGACGGGCTGAGTCACCCTATCCCGTGGTCGCCAATGAGAGCGGAGTTTTGAGCTCGAGATGTGCCTAAAATTTGCCAAAAAATCTTGAATTTAGGGGAAAAATATTCAACATCGAAGGCGGCGGCTCCAGCTAGGACGATTTTAAGCACCAAGTGAAATACGACTTTTAAAAGGCGCTCGAGCGACACTTGTTGATTTTTGATAATTTTTCACACTGCCGTGTGGGTTGTCAGGAGTTGTCAGGAAATGCAGGATATCAAGTCGGACGCCCAGAAATTTACAGCACTCAAATTGGAGCTCGGACGGGGAAATGGCCAAGAAACCGGTCAAGATACGAAGAGGTGGACAAAGTTTGGCCAAGTTGGGCATGCCTCTTGGAGTTGGGACCCCCCCGCCCCCCACCCCCCACCCCCCCCCCCCCCCCCCCCCCCCCCCGATCCCCCCTTTAAATTTTATGTACCTTTTGACAAAAAAAGTGGGATAAAGAAGAGAGGATGGCGTGAAAAATGGCGGCAGCATCCTGACGCAATTTTCGCTCCATCTTGATGTGGGTGATTTGCAGGTTACAAACACCCCATGGAATTGATCATACTCCCAATCTTCCCTCTCCCTGCTGATCATATATGTGCTTTGCCCCTCCAATGGTGGCCTGGATGGAGAATTCTGATTCTAGTATTTCTCTCTCCTTCCTCTCTCTCCCCTAAGGGGCTGTTCTTGTGTGCAAGAGGAAAATGAAGAATGGTGAAGGAAACCTTGTCCGGTTGGAACCGGATTGCTTCCGGATCAATGTAGACATGAAGATTGCTGATTGTGAAGATGTTGGACATTGAATGAGGGATGACCCGCAGTCCCGTACCAAAACCGAGATCCTGAGACATGAAGCCTAAGCGGTAATTCAATTTCTATGAAGAAAAAATGAGTTTTTATGCTATTTGGGTGATAAAATATTATTCGCATGGGCTCATTATGCATTATGATATTATTTGCTATGAGTTTCAACAGTTTATGATCAGAAAACCAGAAAATCATAAGTGATATGGGTGAAATTAGTGTTATAAAACTCATAATTAAACACGCGTTTAAGGGATAAAATGGGGGTTTTTTGCAAAATAAATGGAAAATATGAGACATAATACCAACAAAATCTAAAAGTTTGCTATCAAGGAACCTAAGGGCCACATCACACAATCAATCTTAATTTTTAGTCATTTTTTATTGAAGAAAATAGAGAAAAAAATACTAAAAAATGATGAAAAATAGATTTTAAATGGGAGAAAATTAGAAAACGATAAAAGGAAAATTCCAGAATATTACATGTGTGTTTTTCCAATGTATAATGAAAGTAGAGCATGAGGTTGGCCTCGGTTTACCCTCGTTTCTATGTTTCCGCCCGTGTTTATTGCTTTCTTTGTAAAGAAATACACATAAAATGACTCTTTCACCTATCAACGAATGCAAAACATTAAATGGTAGGGTGAGAGGGGAGGTTGAGCGTCAAAATATGAAATAAAATCTGATCTATGTGTTGCATCATGCCTATAGGACGTTGTTTTAAAATAAAGGAAAAGGCAGCATGAGCGTAAGGCTTAGTGTCTGTTCTTATTACGTAAACGTTAGTATGAAAATCATGGAAAGATTGGTTTCGCACGATGGACAATACTGATTTTCCTTTGTTTGTGCACTGAACCATTCACATTATGCACTATGCATGGTTCATAGTATCAAAGGAAAAGCTCCTCGACTGCATAGCAATTGTTTTCTTGGGAATTTGACCCACGATTGAGAGTGTAAGGTTATCCCTTGCTGTAGGATAGAGGGGCGGTTTCCTAAGGGATTGTTAAGTGAGGACACATGGTATATCTCCTGGAAATATGAGAAATATGAAAGAGAGGTGTTTGTGTTCGATTGTGTTATATGTTGAGCAGCGCATCAAGGGGCTAATCCCTGCGATGTAGGAGAGCTGCAGTGGGGCCGTGGTGTTTCTACCGAGAGGTTGCTTCCATATGTGTGTGATCATGGCATTGCCAATATGTATGGGTTCTCCCTTTGAGGATTTATTAAAAAAAAGGAAACATTGGACTATAAACTATAAATGCATAGATTAAGCTTTAGGGCAGTTTATCCTTTTGCATTAGATTGATGCTCCTGGTCTGCGAGGCCGTGAGGGTGTTTGTGTGTCATGAGCATGAGGTCCGGCTAATGCCATAGCTAGTGCCGACCCATTTTAGGTCCCATCAGGTCTTCATAAAAAACTATGCTTTGATTGCAGCACCTTTGACGGACTTACTGAAGAAGCAAACTTCCATTGCATGGTCAACTCCCGGATAAACTAGCTTTGATAGATTGAAGCAAAGTTTGGTATCAGCACCTATCCTAAAACTTCCAAACCTCAATAAGGAGTTCCAGGTAGTAACTGATGTTAGAGAACTTGCCTTGGGATGCGTGCTCATGCAGGAAGGTCACTCGGTAGCTTACTCTTCAAGGAAACTGAAGAATCATGAGAAGAATTATGCTACCCATGATCTAGAATTGTTAGCTATGATCCATGTTCTAAAGCTTTGGAGACACTACCTGTTGGGTAACAAGTTTACTCTAGTGAGACTGATCATAAGAGTCTCAAGTGGATCTTTACCTAGAACAAGCTCAACATGAGGCGACGTCGGTGGATTGAAGTGCTGGAGGAGTATGACTTTGAAATCAAGTACCGACCAGGAAAAGAGAATGTAGTTGCTGATGCACTCAGTCACAAGGCATTCCTTAATTCTCTAATCTTGCAAAATCCATCAACAGCTAGATCTCTAGCCACAAAGGTATCTATGCCAAACAATCCAATACTTGAGTTAGCTGGAGAGGAAGCATGCCATGATCTAGCTTATCAAAAGATGCTAAGGGAAATCTCTATCAAGGATCAGGATCAAAAGCTGTAGGCTAAGTATCATAAATTCTCTATCAATAATGGACTTGTCTACTATAGAACGAGGTTGTGTATACTGGCAAGTTAGTCACTTAAGCAGAAGATATTGTGGAAAGCTCATGATTCCCCTTTCTCAGGACATCCTGACTATTCCAAGACTCTCAATGTAGTTTTAGGAAGAGCTTCCATTGGGAGAGGCTTAAAGGTGACATTCTCAACTATGCCACCGAGTGTTTGTCTTATCAACGTATCAAAGCCAAACATGTCAAAATGCCAGGGAAGTTACAACCACTTGACATTCCCCAAATGAAATGGGAATTCATCAGTATGGATTTTTGTTGGCCTACCCCAAGTTTAGGGAGGATACAACTCCATCATGGTTGTGGTTGACATGCTGACTAAGGTTGCACACCTTATTCCAGTAAAGACAAACTATAAAGCCTTAGACATTGCAAGTTTGTTTATCAAGGAGATATTCAAACTACATGGGTTACCCAGAAGAATCATTAGTGATCATGATTCTCTCTTCACATCAAACTTCTGAAGAGCTATCTTTGAAGCCATTGGGACTCAACTCCATTTTAGCACCGCCTACCATCCCCAAACGGATGGCCAAACGGAGTGAGTCAATCAAGTCATCGAGGATATGCTTAGGGCACACCGTTGTCGTGAACCAAAAAGGTGGATTCAATACTTACCTTTGGTTGAATTTGCCTACAATGCTTCTTACCAACAAAGCATTCAGATGACCCCTTTCCAAGCATTGTATGGTCATGACTGTCGAAGTCCCCTAAACTTCTCAGATCCAACCTTGAGGGTTGAAGCTTCAAGGCAGATGTCGGAAGAGATGGATGATCAAATAAAGTCAATAAGATAGGACATCCAAGCCACCAAGGATAGACAGAAGGTGTTAACCCCAACACAAAGAGAGCGAAAGAAAGTGGAAAAGACGCAGGGCAAAGGCTCTTCACCATCTCCTCTCCTCTTCTCCTCTTCTCTTCTCTTCTCTTCTCTTGTGCGCGCGGCTATGGAGGATGGAGCTTGGAGATGGAGGAGGCTTGAGGATGCTTGAGCTAGCATCGAGAATTGTGGAGCTACCGGAGTGAGAGAGAGAGGAGGGTACTCGATCGAGCATCAAGGTAAGTTCACTGCATTTGTAGGATCGACGGCGCGTCGGCTAGGTGAGAGATAGCCATGAGAGCTCGCTTGGAACACTTGAAACAATAAGCGGTCCGTGGGTCTTGGCGGTTGAGTGAAAGCTCCCACAGAAGGCGAAGTCCAAAGAAGAGTTCCCTATCCTTAGGAGATTGCAAAAAGCTAAGTCCAAGGTATTGTGGACCGTACAAAATCCTCAAGTGCCTAGGGCCTAATGCTTATAGACTGCAAAAAGGTTCATAATGTATTCCATATCAGCCTATTGAGGAAGTATGTATCTAATCCTAACCATGTACTCGATGACCAACAAGTTGTAATGCCTAGTAAAGGAGTCCTTGAACTAAGGCCTGACAGGATCTTAGATGCTAGGGAGAGACAACTGAGATCCAGAACCTTGGGAGAATGCCTCGTCCAGTGGAAAGATTATCTTGAAGAGGACGCCACTTGGATAGATGAAAGCACTCTCAACCACCAATATCCCCAGTTTATCTCGAGATGAGGACATCTCGATTCCTCCAAAGGGGAGAGAATGTGACATTCCCGATTACCAAGTACGTATCCTTCGTATGAACCTCCTCCTAATAGGAGGTCATAAGGATAATTAAATTGAATTATGGCAAATTTTTTAGTGATTATCCCTCTCTCCTCCAGCCGGAGAAAGGAATAGCATGAGCCCTCAAGCTCCTTGTTGGAGCTCGCGATAAGGGAACAACAAGGGGTGAGCAAGCTCCCTGGAGCTTGGTCAAGGGGGGAAAGCATGCACTATAGCCGCGTGGGGGAGGGAGGATTCCCTTCCCTCTCCCTATAAAAACCATACTCAAGGGAGTTGGAGGGGACAGTAAAAAATTGTGACGCTGCCCAGAAGCCTGAAGTCGCTAGAGGGCTCTCGTGGAGCAAGATGAGACGCTGCCCAGTCAATCACCATTGCAGCTGCCATTGCAGTTCGACCCCTACCCACATCGCCGCTAGCTTAGAAGGGAAGTGTGGTGTGGTGAGTGAAGGAGGGGAAGACTCCCGATGCCACTGTGAGAGGGAGAGGAGGAGCCGACACGCTATCACTGCCAGTCATAACCCCACGTGCTTCTTTCTAGTGGAGTTGTATCCTCCCTGAACTTGGGGCATGCCAACAACAAAGTCTATACTGATGAATTCCCATTTCATTTGGGGAATGACAAGTGGTTGCAATTTTCCTAGCATTTTGACATGTTCAGCCTTAATGCGTTGACAAGACAAACATTCAATGACATATTTGAGAACGTCACCTTTGAGCCTATCCCAATAATAGCTTTTCCTAATTGCGTTAAGGGTCTTGGCATAGGCAGGATGTCCTGAGAAAGGGGAGTAATGGGCTTCCCAAAGTATCTTTTGCTTGAGTGATTGGCTTGCTGGGATACATAATCTCGTCCTATAGTAGACAAGTCCACTATTGATAGAGAATTCTTGATACTTTGTTTGTAGCTTCGGGTCTTGATCCTTGATGGGGATCTCCCTTAGCAATTTCTGATAGGTTGGGTCATGGCATGCCTCTTCTCTAGCTAGCTCAAGAATTGGGTTGTTTGGCATGGATACCTTTGTGGCTAGAGATCAAGCCATTGATGGATCTTACAAAATCAGAGAATTTAGAAATGCCTTGCAATGACTGAGTGCATCAGCAACTACATTCTCCTTCCCATGCCAGTATTTGATTTCAAAATCATATTCTTCCAACACTTCAATCCATCGACGTTGCCTCATATTGAGCTCGTCAGCAATCTAAAACTTATAAGATACAGTTTGATGCTCAAATCATAAATTTGATGGTTCCATTGACTCCGAAAGAGGGGTAAAACTCCAAGACGCTTCATTAAAAATCTTCCTCGTTACTCCTTCTTCTTCTCCCTATTCGAAGTGTTATTTGCTATCTCTAAACTGGGATTGTGACATGCTGATTTGGCCAATTGTCTCCCTGTTCGAAGTGTTGTTTGCTGCCTATAAACTGCAATCATGACGCATGTGATTTCTCTAATCCTCCTTTTTTTCATTAAATCTCTAAAAGTGACTGAAAAAGCCACTTGTTTTTTCACATGACATCCTATTCTAGAAATTTTCATAGATTTTTAGGATATTTACAATAAATAATATCTAAAATATAAAAAATATACTAGTTTTGTCCAAAAATCTATTTTGGACTCTGCATACTATACAAATTAACATTAATGTGACTAATATGGCTCATAACTCTCGTTTATGTGGTAACTTTCGTTATGGGTGGCTACAATCCTTGTAAATCCAAAAAATATATTGGGTTACGATTCTTGATTTTTAAAATATTATTAATTAAATAAAAATTATTAGTTATTAAAGTTAATTAGTTTTTACTTTAGTTAGTCTTTAGTTAGTAACCTTACTAACTTATTAATTGAGTAACTAACTTTCAAACTAACCAACTGACTTTTTGATTGCATGGAAGTATTACATCCTCCTCCCCTTTAGAGAAATCAAGATGTCCTCATCTCGAGAAAAGCCATGGGTATTGCTTATAAAGAACATTCTCATCTATCCATGTCGCATCTTCTTTGGGATAATCCTTCCATTGTGGACAAGGTATTCTCTAAGGGTTTTATTCCTCAATTTTCTCTCCCTTACATCAATTACTCTATTAGGTTATAACTCAAGGACTCCTTGGCTAGGTATTACAACTTGCTGATCACCAAGGATATGATTCGAGTTAGCTACGTATGTTATCAACAAGCTAACATGAAATACATTGTGGATTTTTATATTCTTAGGGAGTTGTATCTTGTAAGTGCTTGGTCCTATGCACTTGAGAACCTTATAGGGTCCACAATATCTTGCACTTAGCTTCTTAAATTATCCTAAAGATAAAGAACTTTTCTTTGGATGGACACGGATGAAGACCATGTCTCCCTCTTTAAAGTTTCGTTCTTGCCTTTTCAAATCAGCATACACCTTTTATTGATCCTTGGAAGCTTGAATATCCTATCTGATAATCTTGATTTGATCATCCTTTTCTTGTAACATTTTTCTCGAAGCTTCTACCCTTAGAGTAGGATTAGAAACATTAAGTGGCATATGGCAATCTTGACCATATAGTGCCTGAAATGGAGTCATATGAGTACTTCGATGATAGGAGGCATTGTAAGCAAATCCTTGTAAAGGTAGATACTGAATGCACCTTTTGCGTTCCTTGCTACAATATGCACGCAGAATATCCTCAATTACTTGATTAACTCCTTCTGACTACCCATCTCAACTTTTGGATGATAAGTAATACTGAAACAAACTTGGGTTCCAATGGCTTCAAATAAACTCTTCCAAAAATGTGATATGAAAAGAGAATCATGATCATTGATGATTCTTTTAGGTAACCCATGTAACCTAAAAATCTCTTTTACAAAAATTCTTGCAATATCTAAAGCTTTGTAATTGGTTTTTGTTGGAACAAGATGAGTGACCTTTGTTAGCATGTCTACTATTACCATTATTGAGTTATATCCTTCTTGGACATAAGGTAATCCAACTGCAAAGTCCATGCTAATAAACTCCCATTTCATCTAGGGAATCTCAAGTGGCTAGAGTTTTCCTAGTAACTTGACACATTTTACCCTTTGGCAATTTAGACATTCAGTGACAGACTTAAGTACAAGGCCCTTGAGTCTTTGCTAGTAATAGCTTCTCCTGACAGTATTAAGAGTTTTTACATATCTAGGGTGTCCTGAAAAAGGAGAGTCATGTGCTTCCCAAAGTATCCTTCTCTTGAGAGTCTGACCTGAAGGAATGCATAGTCTCATTCTGAAATAAACAAGTCCTTCATCTTCATTTGTAGAGAATTATTAATACTTACTCTTGATTTTGGGATCTTGTTCCTTATTCTGAACTTCTCAAAACAATTGTTGATAGTTTGGGTCCTTTTTTGCTTCATCGTTGGTCAACTCGATGATAGGATTAGTCGGCATTGATACCATTGTAGCCAGAGTTTTTGCCCTAGATGGTTCTTCATAGCGATAAGAGCTTTCAGAAATGCTTTACAACTAAGGGCATCTGCTACTACATTTTCTTTACAGGTGTAAACTTAGTTTCAAATTCATACTCCTGCAAAATTTCAATCCACCATCGTTGCCTCATATTAAGATCAGGATGAGTAAAAATACACTTAAGACTTTTATGATGCGTGACTAACGAAAACTTATTTCCAAGTAAGTAATGTCTCCATAATTTGAGATCATGAATCATAGCGAGCAACTCCAGGTCATGAGTAGCATATCCTCTTTTCATGGTCTTTCAACTTTCTCGAGGAGTAAGGTATAGGATGACCTTTCTGGATTAGTAACATCCCAATGCAAGTGAGCTAGCATCTATGACAACTTCAAATTCCTTTCTTAAGTAAGGTAGCCTTAAAATAGAGGCAGTTACCAAACTATGATTTAGTTCCTCAAGGCTAGACTGTTCAACTGGTGCCAAGTTAATGGAAACTTGCTTTTTGAGTAGGTCTATAAGAGGTACTGCAATTTGGGCATAGTTTCTAATGAATATCCTATACCATCCTGTTAGACCTAGAAAACTTCTCACTTCCTTGATAGTGGTTGGAGGTGGTCAATCTTGAACGTCTTTGACCTTGGAAAGATCTACTGATATACCTTCAACAAACACTATGAATCCCAAGTATTCAATCTTCATTTTGAAGAAGGCACACTTCTTCTTCTTGGCATATAGCTTATGTGTTTTCATTGTCTCCAGGATAATGTGAAGATGTGGTTCATGATCGTCTTCCTCCTTAGAATATGTTAGGATGTCATCAAAGAATACAAGAACTAAGTTACATAGATGAGGTCTGAAAATGCCTTTTATTAACCTCTTGAAGGTAGCTGGGGCATTTGTTAGCCCAAATGACATCACGATGAATTCAAAATGATTGTATCTTGTGTTTAAGGCTGTCTTTAGAATATCTTTATTCTTGACTCTAATTTGGTAATATCCTGACCAAAGATCAATCTTAAAAAAGATCCTTGCTCCTTGTAGACAATCAAGAAGCTCTCTTAAGATCGAGTACTTATTCTTTACTGTTACTTAGTTTAGCCCTCGGTAGTCGATACAAAGACAAAGAGTTCCATCTCTCTTCTTTTGGAATAATACTGGGGCTCCCAATGGTAAACTACTTGGCAGAATATAGCCTTGTTTTAGTAGTTGTTTGAGTTTCTCTCTTAGTTCGATGGCTTCAAGAATAGGCATTTTGTAAGGTCTCTCTGCCACACTAGAGAGACTCCTGGAACACGTTTTATCTCATGATCGACTTCTCTTTCCAGAGCTAACTCAGTTAGCTCTTCACAAAATATGTCGGTGTACTCTTTGAACTAGTATGATCCTTCTTCCATCTCTGACTATCTTGATTTACCTTGTTAAGATTAATCAAGTAAATCGGTAATCCCTTCTTCAAGCCTTTCACAATTGGAGAAGCTTTTGCTAATTGAACTTTAGGTTTCCCTGTTTCACCTTGTGTAGTTGCTATTTCACCGTTCAAATCCTGAAATGTGACTTGATCTTTTTCACAGTGGATATGAGCATCATTAGGAATCAACCAATCCATTCCTAGTAAAAATTCATAAGTTCCTAAGTTTATTCGTCTGAACCTCATACTTGAAATTTTTTTTCCTAGGTTAAACTCTACCTTGACAGTTTATTGTGTAGAAAGTACTTCCTTTCCATTTGCTAATTCCACAAGCAGTTTTGATGCATTTACTTTATCTATACCTAACTTCTTAGTACACTTGGGTAAACGAAATGAATGTGTACTTCCACAATCAATCAAAACTTTAAATGATTTACCTTCATGACTAGCTGGTGTTTGTATTACCAAATATTGACGATTTGAGCCCTTCTTGTGGATGGAATGCAACATGAGTAGTTGCTCTTTCAATATCATCTTCCGTAGTAGGGTCTTCCTCCCTATTAGTCTCTTTTAGGATAATATTTGACGTTCTTCCTCTTGCCATAGCTACTTGACCACGGCCTTGGGTAGCTCTGCCTTGACCTTGAAATTTGCATTGGCGATGGTTTCCACCAAGGTTTGGACAATCTCTCCTGAAATGTCCTGGCTTATTACAGTGAAAGCACCTAAGTTCACCCCTATTTCCCTAGGTAGGAACAAAATTTCCAATTGCATGGGAGTTTACTTTTTTCTTATGTGTTAGGTGAAATTGGCCTTGGGTTCTTTTTTCTTGACCTTTGAATCCTTCTTTGTTCTGGTTATTGAAGCTCCAAAACTTATTTATGTTAGGCTTTAATTGTACTTCCTGCACAATAGGAGTAGCTCGAAGTAAAGCATCTTGGAGGTCTATTAGATGCATTGACTCCAAATGAGTGTTTAGAGGAGAATTTAGCCCATTAAAGAACTTAGACACTTGTTGAGCAGTATCCATAGAGGGTGCATATTTAAGAAGTGAAACAAACTTGGAGTAATATGTCTCCAGGGTCAATCCCATTTGCTTCAAATTAAAGAACGCATTCATCTTCTAGGTGCGATAAGCTAGAGGTAAATATCTTCCTCTTACAGCTTCTTTGAATAAATCCCAAGTAATGGTATTTTCATGGACACCTTGATCTCAGCACCACTACTTCTATTAGAGTCGAGCTTCACCAATTAATTTTAGTTTAGCTATCATGGCTTGGTTGGTTGGGACAATTCCAGCAGTAGTAAAATAATCTTTCATAGATTCCGTCCAAATTTCTGCATCGGCTTTCACATTCTCGTCTTTTCTGTCAAATTCCAGAGGTTTGACTTGATTCAAAAGATTCCTTTTCTCTTGGGCTTCGTTGGGAATTATTGTAGGTGCAAAATTTTGGGAATTTTCATCAATTTTCAAGTTAAATTTTACAAAATTTATATAACATTATTAGATTTCCATACTCAAATTATTTCTCACTTAATTTATTGAAACAATTTCAATTAAAAGTCTTTTCCCATTGCTAATGTTAAACTGTAATTTCAAAGGTTTCAAGGGAAAATACGGTTTCATTATTTCTTTGATTGATAAAGTATCAATCAATCTTTATTACAACGGATGTACAAGGTAATCAGATAGCTCATAGGTTCATCTTATTTTTTTCAGAAAAGGAGTCCCTACTACAATCTAAGCATGACACTCTCGTTTATCCTTTATGAAGTAACTTGGATTCAGAGAGTAGATATCTAGGAGTCTATATTTTTAAAGCTGTTCAAGAAATTCATTCTTTTTGTAGTTGCAGCGGCTTGAGCAACCTACGATTTTTACTCTGTCAGCTGAAAGGATGTTCGTAACTTCCTCATAGATATACTGATTTAGTTTGATCTTCTTGCCTCTAGTATACAGGGTTGAGTTTACACTGGCCTCATAAAATAGATAGATCTCAACAACTTTAAGATCTTCTATCTATTTTACCCTTTTCAAATTATTTTGAAGATACACTCAACGGCTTGCATTGATATAGCAGTATCTTTCACTAATCATCCACCATCTTTTAGGATATAGAGGCGAGGGGTTGTACAATTGATTTAGTACCCACATCATTTGAATTCTCCATGAAAAACTCGATGAATGCATAGCTAACATAAATATTACTCGGAAGATCAAGAATCATTTCCAAGATTCGTTATTCTGCTATAATTCAAAAACATACATTAACAAAGAGAAGAAAATAGGTCCTTGCTTGTATTTAAAATTTTATATATTTTTCTTAAGCTTACGGCATATTCTATACTAACATGTGCTCTGATACCAAGTTTGAGATGTCCACTAGGCTCATTCCAAAGCGCACCTTTTTGTAGTCTATCAGTAGGTTTCCCAAATGATGCCACTGGCACTCCCTTGGAATATCATGGGGTTTGTCACTTAGAACCCACTGAGTCTACATTGCAATAGAAGTGCTCCAGTCGAATCCACTAGGATCGACCTAAATTTTTAGGTTTCTAAAATCAAACGGATCTCCTAACAGCCAGCTAGTGTCAGTAATTTCGAGTTCCCACACCGGCTCCCTAAAACAATGCAAGTCTGTTCTACCTAACGACTAGTTGGTCAATTTATTGTCTTCCTATTTCTATTGCCGATTTAGAAAAGCTCCCAGCTAACTGGGACCACCCTACCGTTGGACGGACCTGTCGAGGGTACGCCCACCTACTTTCCTTTCATGATGGAATCATTTTTCATTTTTTAATTACCTACAACACATTTACTAGAACATATACATCCGGCTTCCTTAATTAGTCTGTTAAATCAAAGGTTCCTTCACGTAATTTATCTCACAGTGTCGTGACACTGCACATTCACCATTGCAAACTTGAGGGTGGAGTTTTTTTCCAAGAATTTGAATACATTAGTTAGCGTCATTAGGAATTTATTTTCCATTGTGTGCTTGCATTCTTGCATGATGCACGAGCACATGTAGTTAGGTTAGGCACAATTTCTTCAATGCATTCATAATTTTTTGTATGGAAGCATTGTTTGAATGATTACATTACATGTTTTTTTAAATTGTAAACTACATGAATGATTGGGCACGAAATTCTATTTCAAAAGCATATTCTTGATAGGGCACATTGCATGGAAAAATAAGTTCATATGAAGGTATCCATTTTAAAAACTCAAGGATCCAAGGAAAAGATCAGCTTGGCTTTGGACTTTCCCCATGCGACTTTTATATGTAGCAGCCTACAAAAGCTATAGGGGCACATGACCATAGGTTCATGAGAAAAGACCGAGGGTTTTTGTACTCCAATGTTGTGGACATAAACTTTAGACTCTACTGGATTGCTTCAGTCAAAAGTCTTGTAACGTGTCCACCTGTTATCTTCAGGACACGTCTTAGCAGTCCATCGAAAAGGATGTCTAGAAAGCTCCGCCCGGCACTCCCATGGAATGTCACGGGTTTTGCGATCTAAGACTTTCCGTGTCTTCCACATAGGGAAGTATTCCAGCCGTTCCCACTTAGGACCGACCTGAATTAGGGTTTTCCCTATTGGTCATTTCCTAACGACAACTAGCATCGGACCCGAACAAACTACTTTACGCAGAAACGACAGATCCGAAGCGGATTCATGCTGCACTTGGTTCAAGGAGAATGGGAAACGAGAGGGATGCGAAGCTCAACCTCTCTACCATAAGGCATAGTCCCATTCCGTTTCCCTAAAACAGCGTAAATCGGGATCAATTATAACTCTAGGTCAACGCTTTTATTGTTCGTGTTCTTTGACGATCTTCTGGCTATCCATCGTGATTTGAGAAAAGTTCCCGGCCAACCGTGACCACCCATCTGTAGGACAGACCTATGGCCACATCCACCGCACTTTCCTCAGGTTGTTTTAATTATTTAATTATCTAGCACATTTAGTTGGACATGTATCAATAAGCTTTCTTAATTAACCCGTTAGGCACTGGTTCCTTCACGTAATCATAGCACTTGACATAGAAAAACAATGTCAAAAAAGTTTCTTTTTAACAGGTGATCATATTTATCTTTGAAATACATAAAGTCCAGCCCGTAAGCTTATCCACAATCCGCCCGAAGGCTATCCAGCAATCCACAGGGATCACTAATCCAAGATTCCGCCTGTAGACTAGTATGCGGGCCTCGAGATCCAATCCCGAGTCACGTTAGCCTCTTGTGCAGGGCCCGGAAGGTGAGGGATTTACGGCCAGAGCCCCCCTGGCACCCAAGCGTCCTCCTGCTCCAAGTAGCGCTTAACAGAGAGACCTCTCGCGGCGGGTTCGGTCCATCTTCCCGGCGCGGTTAACAACCCCCTTGGTTAGGGTTAGGCAGGCAGTCAAGGGTAACTGAAGCTGCCCCTCCCTTCAGGCCTTCAACCTGAAGCATTAGATATCCATTTATCCTTTAATTCTTTGATCAAACAAAGCAAAACAGTGCTCTTAAATCTGTAACAAGCACAAACATTTCCATTGGTCATTTATTGTTGGCCAACTGCTAAGGAGTGAATCCTTCTTTCCAAATATATCTAGTACTCGATCCGGGATCAATTGCGGTTTGGCAAGATTCCCTATATCCTGGGTTAGGGCCGTACCCTATTAACCCGACTTGGTCAATACCTTAAGTTCATATGTTATTCCAATTTACTCGCTTGTCCTTTGCTTCAAGCAATTATCTTTATCCCAGAAAGATACTATATTAGGATGATTATTCATCCTCTTTCAAGATAACTTGCGTGAGAATTTGCCGACCCCATTCCGAGGAATGGGCCATTCCCTTGTGATCCAATCACAAGATCATACGACTCTGCACTTGTTGCACAAGTGTCACATCAAACTATGAGACTATTTACCCTTCGAATGGAGTCACGAAACAATCTGTTCATGATTACATTAGGCTGACGTTGTCAGTTCCAAGTTCCATCTTTTTTTAGCGAGAGATTCCTAGGGAAAAACCCTAGATCACTTCTCAAGTATGTTTCGTTGTCTCTACATTCTGTGAATGTGGGCAAGTATTAAGGATATAGGAGTTTCAATTTTAGCAATACGTGCGACTAGGTCACATATTAAATCCTAGTTAGTTCTTTGGAATTGAAATTAACTCTTTCTAAAACGAGCACTCTGCGGGTTTAGGTGTTTAGGTTTATGCCAATTTAACCTATCTACTTTTGAAGATAATTACGCTATTATTTCCATAACCACATGACTTATTATCTATGCGTAAGTTGATTTTCAAATCCTAACTTTTCCGGTTTAAGATCAAGCATAGGTTAGGTTATAACCTAATTCCAATTAATTCATGCTAAAACATGCAGCCTTTTCTAATAATTATGCAGTTGAAAAACGATATTTATACCAATTGACTAGAGTTATTCAACTTAAGAATCATTTCATGCCTTGCACTTTCCTATGGATTCCTAGTACTTTTCATAATGACTTATTGCGAAGAAGATATATCCGACTAATGCGACATGCAATTTATACTTCCATGCCTAAACGGAGTGCACTATCTTAATTCCGTTTTGTAAATATGGACATTAATCTAAGTTCAGTTCATTGAAATGCACCAAAATTACTTGCTAGAAATGCATATCAATTTTCTGCTCACTTTATTTTTGTTCGTTTTATTGGAAATACTAATGATCGAACTTGTCCTTCATAAGCTAATTCTTTTAGATTAACCAAAATATTTAAGACGGAAAATACATCCTATCTCCAAAAATCATCCACGCACGTAAAATTATAACAACGTAAAAATAAATATTAGGAAGGAAAACCTGGACTTGGGGTGAGATGTCCACGTGGATGTTAGGAGACGGTTCTCCTGCGGCTGCGCTTTGGGCTTTCTTAGGAGCCATCGCGCATGTAGCCTTTCTGTCTTGGATGCGGCTTTGCGAACTCCTTTTTGAAATTCCACCGTCCTTTATGAGTTTTCTTTTCCTTCCTTTCGTAGAAGCTCTTTGACGGGATACTTCTGTGGATGAGGGGAGAAACCACAGAAAGGGTTTAAAACCCGGGAAGGGGGTGTTTCAAAATCCTCCACGAGTAAGGCCCATTAAAGCCATGGGAAAGGGCTTAATGGCCTTTTAAAGACTCACAAGAAAAGGGGAAAATAAAAGGTGTAAAGGACCCCTTTGGATATAGGGGATTGTGTATGGGGGAAAAAGGGCTTAAAGAGCCCTTAGGAGGGGATCTCGCGTGTGGGGGGGAAAAAAAGAAGGGTTTAAAAGAGGCACATGAAGACCCTTCAAGTCGAATTTGAGGGGAAAATGACTTTACCGCGCCCACATGAACACGGGCCTACAAGGGTAATTTATGGAGGGGGAAAGGTGTAACATAAAGGCTTATGAAGGCCCTTCAAGTCAAATGTCAGGGCGGGGGGGGGGGGGGGGGGGGGGGGTTAGGGGAGAAAGGGGGCTTATAGAGCCCTTAGGAGGAAATCTCGTGTATGGGGGGTGTTATATGAAAAAGCACATGAAAGGGCTTTGGATTTCCGGGGGCAGGGGGTGTTTTAACAAGCCCACAAGAACCAGGGGGTTTTGAGGGGGGGGGGGTGTTAAGAAAGGCCACATGAAAGGGGGCTTCTTAGGACCTATAGAAGCTTCCTAAGAAGCTTCTGAGCTTCCTGGTGGAGTCGTGAGACCTCCACGTGGCAGAAAAGAAGGCGACGACGACGGCTTCACGACTGTTGTCCTTCTCCACGGCAGCACGGTGGCGCCCACCTTCACGGCAGCTGGTTTTCCCTTCTTCTCCAGGCTGCGACCCCGTCCTCAGCTGGCAATCGATTGGTGGCAGGGTGGCGTCTTCAATCTCTCCCTCCCTCACGAATTGCCCACAGAGTCTTACTCTCTCCCTCTATGCAGTTCGACGGCATCTCATGGCAGCGCCCCCTCATCGTCCCACCATCCCTGATTTAAATAGGGGAGGGGGGGATCCTCCCTCCCCTGCGTGGCTTCACACATGCACCCATAGCCTTAGCAAGCTCCAGCAAGGAGCTTGCTTATACATGCTATTCCCCTCCCCTCGAGCACGACTGCCGGCTGGGGGGGTAAGGGGAATTAAAAAAATTTGCCATTATCCAAATCAAAAATTATCATTACTACTTATAAAGGGGGTTCACGCGTGCTATTGGAAGTTCGGTATGTTACAAGTCTCACCAAAGGTGTTCAAGGATATGATGCTGAAAGGTATGAAGTACATTGGTATCAGGCTCTGGATGCAGGCCTCATTGACGAATTGTTTGATGACTCAGCTACAACACTAGTAGAGACTGTGAAGGAAGCCAAAAGTCTTGCAGAGAGAACATGGCACAAACCTGCATATGGACTCCAGCTGAGGGTTTCCATGTACCCTGAGCTTATTGATAAACTAGAGAAGGAGTCGAATTCAGGAGGGTTTCTTCCTGGATAGTCTTCTTGATGCAGCTGCATGATATGCAGGAGAGAAGCAAAATGATGAAGACGATGAAGAAGAAGAAGGCTCTGGTTCTGATGATGGTTATATTGATGTCATACATATGCATTGCAACATTAAGAAATGTGAAACAAAACCTGCTGTGGAAATACATGGTAGCTTTGTCAGTGAAGCCACAGAGATTATGGTCGAATCTGTTGTATATGTTAATGAAGATGAGACAGAGAGAGTCTGCTGCAACGTCCCATTCTGATACTTACCCTTCCCAGAAGGAACGATTTGTGATGGCTATGGAGATTACTCAGGTCTTGCTCAATGCCCAATCCGCGGATGGATCCATCAGAAAGGTTGCAGAAGATAATCTGAAACAGTTCCAGGAGCAAAACTTAGCCCTGTTCCTCTCATCATTGTCTAATGAACTCGCCAATAATGAGAAGCTGTTGACAGCCGTCGGTTGGCAGGGTTGATATTGAAGAATTCATTGGATGCCAAGGAGGCTGCTCGCGTCAAGCATCAGATCAAGACATGTCTTCTGCAAACACTCTCATCCCCTGTTTCGGATGCTAGTCACACTGCAGCACAGATGATTGGAAAGGTAGCTGCCATTGATCTGCGTCAAGGATAATGGGTGGATCTTATCGGATCCTTGCTTGTGAACATGGGAGGCTCACAGGTGCAGTAGCCTGCTCCTTTGAAACAAGCTACCCTTGAGACATTCGGGAATGTGTGTGAGGAGATCTACTTTAATGTCCTAGCACAGGATCAAGTTAACTCAATTCTTACAGCAGTGGTGCAGGGCATGAATGCTTCTGAGAGTAGCAATGAAGTGCGGTTGGCTGCCGTTAACTCAATTCTTACAGCAGTGGTGCAGGGCATGAATGCTTCTGAGAGTAGCAATGAGAAGCTGTTGACAGCCGTCGGTTGGCAGGGTTGATATTGAAGGATTCATTGGATGCCAAGGAGGCTGCTCGCGTCAAGCATCAGATCAAGACATGTCTTCTGCAAACACTCTCATCCCCTGTTTCGGATGCTAGTCACACTGCAGCACAGATGATTGCAAAGGTGGCTGCCATTGATCTGCCTCAAGGAGAATGGGTGGATCTTATCGGATCCTTGCTTGTGAACATGGGAGGGTCACAGGTGCAGTAGCCTGCTCCTTTGAAACAAGCTACCCTTGAGACATTCGGGAATGTGTGTGAGGAAATCTCCTTTTATGTCCTAGCACAGGATCAAGTTAACTCAATTCTTACAGCAGTGGTGCAGGGCATGAATGCTTCTAAGAGTAGCAATGAAGTGCGGTTGGCCGCTGCCACTCGGGCCTTCTGCAATGCACTTGATTTTGCTCAATCCACTCTTCTCTATTAGCGCATGCCCTCCCTCTCTTCATCGCAATTTTGTTTTTTCTCTCTCCCTCTCTCGATAAAACCACAGCTATGGAGGAAGAAGCAGCCGGAAGAAAAAGAAGCAGTAACCGTAAGAAGACAGAAGACCATAATTAATCCAAGGACGTAATAATGCAGGCATCATGAATTTGCCATGACGGGCTTGTGGTGATCCTGACGTTACTGCTTGCGTCTTCATCATCACCGTCATCTGTCGCTGCTCCTTCATCATCGTCTTCTTCTTCTTCCTCAAATGTATCAAGAAGCGTGTCTATGACAGCCGAGGCCTCCTCATTGATGACCAGCGACAGTTTCTCATCTCAGCCTGCATCCATTATCCCCGCAGTACCCCTGATCAGATGTGGCCGGCGGACCTCATTTCCAAAGCCAAAACTATATTTTCTGGAATGCGCATGAGCCACAGCGAGGAAAGTATGATTTCGAAGGACAACTAGACTTTATCCAGTTTATCAAAGAGACCCAAAAGGTTGGTCTATACTTTCATCTTCGCATTGGACCATACGCGTGTGCAGAGTGGAACTATGGAGGCTTTCCAGCATGGCTGCTTGACAAGTATTGACGAGGAGGCGGCGAAGAGTTGGCGGAAGTCACCTGAGGTGATGAAGGTGGGCAATCACAAGCTACTGCTATTGATCTGCAGGCTTTGGAGAGGCAGCTTTCACAAGAACTTAGAAAGCAAGGACTAGTAGCTGTTCGCAAGAAGGCTTCGAGAATCGCAGCTGAAGGTCTCCTTGCACTTTCTGAGAGGAATGGAGCTACAGCAATCATAGAACTAAACAGCGAAACAGATTTTGTAGCCCGAAATGAGATCTTTCAATACTTGGCGTTGCAAGTAGCAAAAGCAGCCCTTTCTATCACAAGGGCTAGTTCAAGATGGCGAAAGCTAGAGGAAGAGGGGGGAAAAAACTATTAAAGGAGAACTATGAGAGCCTTAATGCCATCAAAATCAAGTGTGTACGGCTAGAGGTTGAGTTTGTATCCCTCGCCTTCTTCGAAGATTGACATCGAATTTTGGAGAGAAGGCTTGAGGACAAGCTTTAAGCCCCTCGGCATCGAAGTTTCGTCATTGCAAGCCACTTTGAAGATTGGCTTGAGTTGAGCTTTAAGCTTCTCACCTACTTTTGAAGATCGTCACCAAGTTCCTTTAAGTGACTTTTCAATTCGAGCTTGGTGCTCCTCACCTTCCTCAATTCCACCTTCTTCTCTTCTTTTTCAAATTGACTTTGATTATATCCGAAAAGCCTTTTGAACATGTATCTTATCTATAGCTTTGTTCAAGAGTTTGTTTGACTCTTCTAGATAATTATTTAATGTTGAGTTGTTCCATCTCAAAGCGTCCCTCCACGAGCAACTTTCATGAACCCCTGAGCAAATTCCTTGCGACAATGGACCTTGCGAAAAATCCATTGAATCAAACAAACTTCTTTATTATATTGAAAGCTTATTACAATTTTCATCTGTCCGACCTTGCGAAAGATACATAGAATTCTGAGAGGGTATTCTGCCCACTAAGATTCCACCCTTGTAACTAGTATTTAGGGTTCCATGATCCCATTTTGGGTCACGAACACTACAAGGAAACGCAAGTATAGTGACGGCGGGTAACGACGCACGAATAGAGGCGTCGCTATTTGCGATGCATTTGCGATGCAAATACACTACAACAAAAAGGCTCCATAGACGCACTTGTAGACGCAATATTTGAACTATGAAAAAAAATTTCGGGCACGTTTATTACCGCGTCTACCTTTGCATCTACAGTATCGTGTCTAAACACGCGCTTATAGTCAGAGTTACACGCCCACGTAGACGCACATATAGACACGCGTATTGGCATGCTACGTAAATATATTCATATTGTGCATCTATACACGCGTGTATCTACGCGTCTAAAAAAGCGTTTACTTTGCGAGTTTTTGACGAGAATAGACGTGCATTTATCTTGCAATTTAGACGCGCTGATAGACGCGCAAAACAGAGGTATGAAAAAAAAACCAAAGAGCATGTGGCTTTGCAAGCCACATGCTGGCTTTGCAAGCCACATGCTCTCTGATTTTTTTTCCTCCATCAACATCAAATTGTATGCTTAGGGAAAACAGAGAAAGATTATTTCAAAGATTGGATACTGAAAACAAAACAATGTATGTAGAACACGAAATTTCATATCTATAGATGAAACATTTTTGCATTATGAGTTCTAGTGCTTGTGATCTCAAGCATGGTCATGGTCGCAAGCACTAGCTGAAAGTAATACATATCAAAAATGAAAATTACAAGCCAAGGGGAGACATGCATGCATGGGGCTCCTCTATATCTCCTCAGAAGAGGCATCATCATCACTACCACCACCGTTGCCTGTGCCGCTGCCGTTGCCGCCACCGCTACTGCTAGTCCCCCCTTCGCTATCCTCAACTGCATCAGGGTTCACCTACACAAAGGATTAAGATATATAAATACCATTACAAACAATAAATTAGAGTTATCTATACTTTCATGTAAAAAATAAAACATACCTCTTCTGGTTGTGGAATCCTCATGGCGCGATTATATTGCTCCTCTGTGATGAGTCCCTCCTCGTAGAACTGCTGCAAAGTGGACGTCCGATTATGACCTCGATGGTAGCCTACCTCTCTAGGAGTAGGCATCCTACCAACGATATGATACTACAAAACAATTTGAACATACAACGTATTAAAACACACTACATAATGAAGTGAAACAAATTACAAAATTTGATTTAAAAAAAGAAATCAAATAATACTTACAAACTCAGCCTCTCATAACTCCCTACCACCCGATCCATAATGCGACGATCCCATGGTTGCCATCTGGATATGTCGCGCCTCTGCATGCTGGCGACTTGTCATTTTCTCCGCTGCTCTCTTCTTGGCCTCTTTCCACTCCTTGCGGTGGCAATTGGGTGGTTGGCCATATCCAGGGCGCCCTTGCTCTTGTCTCCGCAGTGACTCCTTGACACGTGTCATAAGGTGAGACCTCTTGTAATGAAGCGCATCTCTTACCTTTGACCATCCCCAATCATCTGAGAATCATGAATTCTCGGGATAAGGGTACCTTCTATGTACTGCCCGTAGCACCTCTTACCACAAACCATTTTTTTGGTACTTGAAGGGAATCATGCAATCTTTGTATGTGGTATGCATGACACTCCTCAAGTATGCTATCACTTCCCTCCCCTCAAAGTCATGCAAGATACTACCAACATCAGTGAGACAGAGTAGTACATTTTTGGAGGCTCACCTCTCTCATTTTTCGGTGAGGGTGATCGAGAGACACCACCTAGGCAACCCCCACAAAGCCCTCGACCTCCTCGTCCTCCCGCACGACTCTCCCTCCTCCCTCGACGGGCACTACTCTCTACCTCACTTGATACGCGTGCTTCTGCAGATGCACGTGGTTCAATCGATCCATGTACCTTACCTGATCCCTGTGTAGGAAAAGATGTGATAGGTGTCCCAGACATCACACTGAAAACCTCCTCTGCAGTGGGAGGGCGACCAAGATAATTGGTCATCTCCCCCATGAATTGCTCCTTGTTGAATGGGGTGCTGGAGGATCCAGGATTCCACATCTACATAAGAAAAATCATATTACCCTGTGCACATAAGACATATTACATGCTGCGTCTATATCTACGTCTCTGTGTGCATCTGTCAGCGTGTCTATTTCCGCGTCTATACCTGCGTCCACAGTGTCATCTGGACGCGTTGACAAACGTGCACAGTCGGACCATTTCTTTTCAAACTTGGTTTAAAAACGTGCAAAAAACCTCCATAGATGACATGATCCAGCATGTGAAGAGAGAGAAGAGAGAGACAAACAGACAGAGAAAGCAAACAAGATTGAGAGAGAGAAGAAGAACTCACCTTCTTTGCTTGTTTCAACGGGTGGCGGCTAGGTTGCAAGCTCCTTGTCCTCCTTCTCCCTTCCCTTGGTAAGTTGCTTGAATCTCCTTCTCTTCCTTGCTGTTTGGCTCTTGTTCTTTACTCTTTGGCTCTTCTTTCCTCCTGTCCTCTTTTTACTCTTATTTCCTTGCCTCATTGTCTTCATGAAGTGATAGATAGACACGAGTAGTGTGTGGCACGTCTGTGGCGCGTCTGTAAGCGTGTATAATTGTGCGTGTATATGCGTAGATAATGTCTATTACATGCGCTTATAGACACGCAGGAATAATTAAATTGATAAGATACTAGCTTTTGGTTGTTTTTGGATCAAGATGACATGACTTTCCTAGTCTTTCAATATCAAAATGTTTGCCTCTATGTTGTAAGTATCAATGCATGCATTTAGGGAATCAATTGACCTATGTGGTGACATATATAACAAAGCTTGAGGATAAGGGATAACACATTGGCAAGTCAATTGGCACATATGTAGTGACTTACTAGACCATCCCACTTACAATTGCATGTAAGTATCAATAGGTGGATAAAGCATGAATGGTTTTTAGCTAGAGAGAGATAATGCAATGAAGGTGTATACGAAAGAGATAGAGAAAGACATATTATCCATCAATCAATCAAAGATATGTACATGAAGTGACTTGATATAGTAATTAGATTATCGTCATTTTTAGGATGCTCCATTGACTTCTGTAAGTTCCTATAACCTTGAAGTAGAATATAGCCAACCACACTGTCCATGGAAGGAAAACTTGGCCTCATCAAATTAACCAAGTTAATTTACTTATACATTTCATAGATGAAAGATTTGTAGTTGGCTTGTTGGTATTGCAAAGTATCCTTACAGTGATCTATTTTAGTCACCAACAAGTGGATACACTGGCTAAAGATGATGAAAAGAGGACATGTGCACATTCGCTACATGTAGTCCACCTTATCTAAAATTATATGTGAGCTATAAATGCACCTTGACATGATTGGAATAGCTTGCACATGCACAAGCCAACTGATTTACATCAATCTACTCATGCTATGAATTGGCATGCATGGCTAGGTTAAGTGCACAACAAATGAGACATGTGAGTGTATTGATCAGTTCTCTCTCTCTCTCTCTCTCTCTCTCTCTCTCTTTATATATATATATATATATATTGCAAATGCACAAGTCAACCTTTGATCTATATATACATCCAATCATCATGCCCTATCCAATCACATTTGTATAGGGCATGATTGGATGTATATAGGGCATGAAATCACATACATATAATTAGCTTTTAATGATTGGATGTATATTTGTAATACTCAGAAAGAAGTAAAGTTGGTAATGTATATCATATCCTGTGCATGTATATGCCCTATACATGTATATCATGTCGTATATACATGTATATCATGTCCGTATGATCCTATACATGTATATCATGTCCTAGCTTATGATCCAGGTGTAATTATGTCGTATATACATCCAATCATGCCCTATCCAATCATGCCCTATTCAAACAAATACTAGCTGTTAAGAGGTTTGGTCATATTCAAGAACTTTATGAGAAATGAAAAATATGTGTGTTTATTTTCGCATCTATAAGCGCGTTTATAAACGTGGATATATAGATGCAATTTTTATACTAGCATGAATAGACGTGCTGATACACGCGCTTAAAAACATGCCCGCTTTTTCGCGTGTATAGTGCGCATCTATAGGGCCTTTCTCTTGTAGTGATAGCAATGCAAACAGCGACGCCCCACAGGGAAAAAAAAGAGGGCCGAAACCCGAGCGCGTTTCATTTTGCGCATTATCGTGAGAGATTTCGAGAGAGAGAGCGACCGTTTTGCATAGAGGGTGAGAGAGGGAGAGGAAAAAGGCCTACCACTGCCACCGCCGCCGCCATTCGCAAAGGAGAGGAGGAGCCGCCTTCACGGAGAGGAGCCGCCAAACCCTCGCCAAATCTTTACGGTGAGTCCATTCTCTCTTTCTTTTGCTTGTTTAGGATTTAATTTGTGTATATTGGAGGGAGAGGAAATGAGAGAGAAAGAGAGGGAGAGGGAGAGGTATGGAGAGAAAGAGAAAGAGAGGGGGAGAGAAAGAGAAAGAGAAAGAGAAAGAGAAAGAGAAAGAGAAAGAGAGGGAGAGGGAGAGGGAGGGGGAGGAAATGAGAAAGGGAGAGGGAGGGAGAGAAAGAGAAAGAGAGGGAGAGGGAGAGGGAAAGGGAGAGGGATGGGGAGGAAATGAGAGAGGGAGAGGGAGGGAGAGTGTATTCTCTCTCTCTTTTACTTTTGCTTATATGATTTGTATATATATATTAAGAGAGGGAGAGGAAATGAGAGAGAAAGAGAGGGAGGGGGAGGAAATGGGAGAGGGAGGGGGAGGGAGGGAGAGAAATAGAAAGACAGGGAGAGAGAGAGAGGGCTGGAGAGAGAAAGAGAGGGAGAGGGAGAGGGAGAGGGAGGAAATGGAAGAGGGAGGGGGATGAAATGAGAGAACGAGAGGGAGGGAGAGTGTATTCCCTCTCTTTTTTATTTATTTTTTGTATAATTTGTGTGTATAATGAGAGAGGGAGAAGAAATGAGGGAGAGTGAGAGGGAGAGATAGAAAGAGAGGGAAATTAAAGAGAGGGAGAGGGAGAAAATGGGAGAGGAAGGGGGAGGAAATGAGAGAGGGAGAGGGAGGAAGAGAGAGAGGAAATGAGAGAGGGAGAAGGAGAGGGAGAGGGGGAGGGGGAGACGAAAACATAATAGGGAAATGAGAGAGGGAGAGGGAGGGAGAAGAAATGAGAGAAGGAGAGGAAGAGAGAAAAAGGAAATGAGAGAGGGAGAGGAGAGTAAAAAAGAGAGAATGAGAGGAGAGAGAAAAAGAGATAAGATGTTAAACATAATAGGAAAAGAGAGAAAGAGAGGGCATGAATGAGGGTGAGGGCGAGGGAGGGAGAGGAAATGAGAGAGGGAGAGGAAGAGATAAAAGAAAATAAGAGAGGGAGAGGAGAGAGAAAAAGAGAGAAAGATCATTAAACCTAATGGAAAAAGAGAGAAAGAGAGGGTCAAGGTGAGGGAGGGAGAAGAAATGAGAGAGGGAGAGAAAGAAAGAAAGGGAAATGAGAGAGGGAGAGGAGAGAGAAAAAGAGAAAAAAATCATTAAATCTAATAGAGAAAGAGAGAAAGAGAGGGTCATGGTGGGGGAGGGACAGGAAATGAGAGAGGGAGAGAAAGAGAGAAAGGTAAATGAGAGAGGGGGAGGAGAGAGAAAAAATGGAGAGAGAGAGAGAGAGGAGAGAGAAAAAGAGAGAAAAAACATTAAACCTAATAGGGAAAGAGAGAGTGAGGGCGAGGGAGGGAGAGGAAATGAGAGAGGGAGAGGAAGAGAGAAAAGGAAATGAGAGAGGGAGAGGAGAGAGAAAAAAAGAGAAAGATCATTAAACCTAATGGGAAAAGAGAGAAAGAGAGGGTCAGGGTGAGGGAGGGAGAGGAAATGAGAGAGGGAGAGAAAGAAAGAAAGGGAAATGAGAGAGGGAGAGGAGAGAGAAAAAAATGAGAGATGGAGAGGAGAGAGAAAAAGAGAAAAAAAAATTAAATCTAATAGAGAAAGAGAGAAAGAGAGAGTCAGGGTGAGAGAGGGATAGGAAATGAGAGAGGGAGAGAAAGAGAGAAAGGGAAATGAGAGGGAGAGGAGAGAGAAAAAGGAATGAAAGAGAGAGTAGAGAGAAAAATAGAAAAAATAATTAAACCTAATAGGGAAAGAGAGAAAGAGAGGGTTAGGGTGAGGGAGGGAGAGGAAATGAGAGAGGGGGAGAAAGAGAGAAAGGGAAATGAGAGAGCGAAAGGAGAGAGAAAAAGAGAAAAAATCATTAAATCTAATAGAGAAAGAGAGAAAGAGAGGGTCAAGGTGAGGGAGGGACATGAAATGAGAGAGGGAGAGAAAGAGAAAAAGAAAAATGAGAGAAGGAGAGGAGAGAGAAAAAGAAATGAGAGAGAGAGAGAGATGAGAGAGAAAAAGAGAAAAATCATTAAACCTAATAGAAAAAGAGAGAGAGAGGGTTAGGGTGAGGGAGGGAGAGGAAATGAGAGTGGAAATGAGAGAGGAAGAGGAATGACTTCACCTCACTAAGAATAGGATTGGTGATTCACCTCACTAAGAATGAGTCCATCTAGGTACAAAGGGTACAAATACATTATCCTAGAAACTACATTATAGAAGCTTCCACTTGTGTTGGCACAAGGGTGCCATCATATTTCGCCCTCCCCCTCTCTATATTTGTATATGCATCTACGTACAAAGGGTACAAATAAAAACAGTCAGAAGAGAAGCCAAATAGACAAATGTAACAATATGTGGGTATAGTAGTCAATGTTACAACTTCTCTTCTTCTTTACTACCCATATTTGCTATTGTACCCATGTATTATGAAGGTAGATAGATAGATAGAAAAATAGATAGATAGATAGATAGATAGATAGTATCATAGTACCCTAGTATGTACTACCTTGTACCTATTACATACTATCATAGTACCCTAGAACCTCACATTTACTACATAATGCTTGAGGTACCCTAGCACCTGCTACATAGTATCATAGTACTGGGTACTTGGCACTATAATACTAGAGTACTAGGTACTAGATACTAAGATTCTATGATATTATATGCTAGGTACTGAGTACTAGGTACTAAATACTAGTGTTCTATGATACTATATGCTAGGTCATAGAAAAAGAGAGAGATGGAAGGAGAGGATAACAATCTAAGAAAAGAAAAGAATGATAACAAAAACAAATTGTTTGTTGTAACGTAAACAAAATGGAAAATGAAGAAGGTCTTGTTATTCAAGATCGTGAGGCATATCTTAATCAGTGTGTCCCATGTCCTTGCTCTCAATGCAAGCTGGCAATTAGACGAAAACGTCGATTGTCTATAGAACACATACGACGATTTGGCAAGTTTCAGTCTGAGATAATTGATCAGGTGATTACAGATTTTCAGCAAATGGTAAGAAAAGTTAATATCAATCATGCATTGTACTCGCAAGCTAATTGAATACCATATACAATAAGATTGGGTCTCGCTGGCAAATTTTCTATCCAGGGAGGCAATGTCTCATCCCAAGGAGGAGTGCACCCTTTGCGGCCAATTAGAAGAGTACGTGGGTGTGCGATGGATGGAGTGCAAGAGCCAATCCACCACTTGCAAGGCCAATCTATACCGTCAATGCCAGAGGAGACAAGCAACCTTCCAGACCTACCTACAATCTTTGAGCTTGAGATGGAGGCAATCATCGATGCATTGATTCCCATGGATGTCGAGACTTTCGATTTGCTTAGAGAGGAAGCATCCATACCATTATATGATGGATGCCGAGTATCTCATCTAAAGACACTACTTGCACTCTTAAGTGTGCAAGAAAAATATGGATGGAGTGATACGAGTGTGACCGAGTTGTTCACGTACCTTGTACATACGCTTCGTTGATTTTTTTTTTCAGTACTATTATTACAAACATTTGTGCTTTTTCAAGGTATTTATGATTTTTTAAAGGTTATTGAAATATCATATATTACCACCTACAAATACCATGCCTGAGTCTCGTGATGATGCACGACATGTTTTACGAAAGCTTGGCATGGACTACAATAACATCCATGCATGTATCAACGATTACATACTGTTTTGAGGAGAATACGAGACTATGGAGATATATCCAAAGTGTGGTGCTCACAGGTATCGACAGGACTTGCAAGGAAAAACCATCCCTCAAAAAGTTCTCAGACACTTTCCGCTTATCCCCCGCATAAACCACATGTTTCGTACGTCCGGCATGGCGAGCTTGACAATGTGGCATGCGTAGAATAGGTCCACGGATGGAGTTCAACGAATATCAGCGGATTCACATACATGTAACCACATTTACTCTACCTTCCCAGGCTTTGCCCGAGAGCCAAGGAATCTTCGGCTCGATCTTGCAATGGATGGCGTGAACCCATTCAGTCTGTGCTCAACTTCTTATAGTGTGTGGTCTATAGTCCTTGTCAATTACAATATCCCTCCATGGCTTTCTATGAAGAAAGGACATCTCATCCTTAGCTTACTCATCCCCAGCCACTACAAAGTCAAAAATATGGACGTGTATCTTCGTCCATTAGTCGATGAGCTTAAGATTTTGTGGGAGGAGGGGGTCACCGTACAAGATATGAGAAAGCTCGATGATCGGCGGTCAGCCAATATTCGAGCCATTCTCATGTGGACGATGCATGACTTTCCAGGATTCGGAGAGTGCTCAAGTGAACAGGCCTCCGTTCTTGTTGGTAATATCTATATTTTATCTCGTTCAAGCAAGTATTCACTGGGTCGTGGTGTTGGAACAGGTCTGGTTACCTCAGGTTATCATGCATGTCCATTGTGCGGGCCACAGTTAGACTCTCGAAGGTCACAAACCATGAAAAATATGGTATATCAAGGACACGCTGCTTTCTTGCCAGAGGATCATAAACTTAGGGAAGGTTTCCTTGGACGACCTCCAATACGTATGAACGTCGCAAGCTGGTACGAGCTGAAAATGGTCCACGTAGAATCACATCCAAATGGAATGCGACAGTTCTCAATTTTTTACGAGTTGCCATATTGGACCCACTTACAGGTGATCCATGCATATTTTCAAGAATATGGGCAGCTTGCTATGGGACCACATCACAGGAAAGAGAGACACTATAGGGGCACGAATGGATTTGAAGGAGGTAGGTAAGATGGAGGCGCTTTGGCCTAGTCGAGTGTGCTGATGGTCACGTGGAGCTTCCTTGCACTCCTTAGGTTTTGTCCACTAAAGAAGAGCGCATTGTGAAGCAAGTAATCAAGTCTATCCGCACTCCGACGGGTATGATGTATTCTCTTAGGTTCGTATTTTCTAAAGACGACCAATTATCAGGGCTAAAATCCCATGACTGGCATAAGATATGTCAGGTTTGTACTACAAATGGATTGTGATTGGTGTGAGTATTTTGCTATTTGGAGTGTAGCCATTATTCATAATGCTTTCTCATTTGTGGCAATTTGTACTACCGATCGCGATCGCAGGATGTCTTACTCTAGAAATATGCGGGGCCATTTACAGGTTGTCGACTTTGGTGCAATGGATCTTATAGAAGGAGATTAATACATCCTCTATTGAATTCGTGAGGCGCAGAGCAGTGGAGACGGTCTGTCTCTTTGAGAAATACCTGCCCATCAGCATGCTCACGATACAAATCCACCTTCTTGTGCATCTTTAGATGAAGTGGAGATTGCTGGACCTGTCCGTACGCGATGGATGTTCTTCTTGGAGTGCTTCATGAAAACCCTGAAAGGCTTTGTGCGACAATGAGCTCGGCCAAAAGGTAGCATGGCTGAAGGTTGGTTGATGTCTGAGATGCTAGTGCATATTTCACAATGGCTACCAACGGTGGATCGAGACAACGTAATGCTATGGTCGCTGAAGGACGATGATAGAATGACTAGAGATGTGGTGGTTGGAAATGGGGTAGAAAAAAGAATGGATGTCTCAATGGAGGAGAAGGTGAATCGCTTTTGTATGTTGCACCATGCCTCTATGGAGACGTGGCTCGCCAAGTACCAGATCGTTAGGCAAGATCGAGAGGAAGTGCGAGCTGAATTCTGACGTAGTACGCGTCATCGACCTATTCAATATCTCGAAGGCATGGAGGAGATGCCATCATTCATGTCAACGTGATGGTTGCATGGAGCTTTGACCGCAACGTCTCGTGAAGGGACAGAGGTCTCAATGGAGGAGTGGGAATTCTCGAGGGGATGTAGTCCAAAGGTGATGAGGGGTTTAGAATCTGTCGTATCTAAATTTTATATGTGACATCTAATTTGAGTGTTTCAATGTACAGTACAAAATATATAGTGCAGCGTGGTCGCGCGGAGGGCATTTTCATGTGGAGTATTGGTGCGCAGATCGGATGCTGTATACTCACGTAGTGAACTCCAAAAGGTCCCCAATAACAAAAGAACTCTGCTTTTTCCACAAAATTCAAGGTAGAAAACATGCACGACATGAACAAGAGACCAATTGGGTACAATCTCCGCCCATGCCTTGTGTGAGCACTCCACAAAGCATGTATTTTAAGTATTAATCATCTTCAAGCTCAAATAATAGCCCAAATTACAAAATAGCATGCTTTTGGCTTTTGAGTTTACTTTAGCACAAAATAGAAATAAAGCTAATGGGCAGGCGCCCAAAGAGTTAGGCATACCCAATACAATGTCCAAATACAAATATCATAATCGTGCGCCCATGCGTATACAAAATAATAAATAAATATCCAACGCCTTAATAAATAGGCGAGACAAAATATAGGCGCCATGCCTAAGGTATGCGCCCATCAAAATATAAGTAATAACTCGAATACACGCTATCCTCCAATACTTTCCTTCGCCACTGTTGCTATCTCTACATATCAACTGAAGCATTCACAATCGTTAGTAAAATAATATAATTAAACCGACAAAAGTGAATACCTAGCAGTCTTCAGCTACATAAATAAATCAACTGGTTAGAAGTCAATCCAAACCTTAATTTATTACGAGTGCGTACTCTAAACTCATAAACTTTTATTAATTTAATATGTATTTTGTGGAATCACCCATGTACACACTAAATTAATGAAACGCCCGAAAAGGATAGGTGTCCCCATCAACTTCTCACACAAAGAATCCACTTTGTGTACGAGTCCCGGTCAACAAAGTTTACGGAATCCACCGTAAAACCTCAGGGAATCCACCGTGAAATATGCCTCCTGGCATCAAGCGTATTGACAAAATGCGCTCCACAATAGACTGTGGTATCATGGCAAGGTTCGAGCAAGAGAGCTGGCGATGAGCAACGGATCTAAACACGGTTGTGGATGAGATGGAGTATTTTGGGAACTTGCAAATTATTGTTACGGTGGATTACTGTAGCTTCTCCATGATACTATTCAATGTGCAGTGGTTCAAAGTGGTACTTGGAGGAGCTGGAGCAACAGTTCGACGAGGTCCATTTGGATTTCTCAAAATAGATTCCGAAAAAAAATAGACGGATTTGCTAGACACCTTTGTGTTGTCAACCCGTTGTGAACAGGTGAATGGACTCATTTGTTTGCTAATTGTATTACGACATGGTTTATGTCACAATGGTTTGAACTCTCTTGTACGTGTATGTGAACATGTAATCTTCTATCCAAACCCCCAACAACCTCAATGGTGGTATATTATACCTTCGACTCCCTGAAGTGTGAGAGTATATGATCAAAGCGATGTTCCGAACATAGATGAAGATAATATGCAAATAGAGGGGTCTATATTGCAAGGGGTGGAGGCTGTCGAAAGCTTGGAGCAAGCATCGACTAACAATGATGGAAATACAGGAGTCCAAGAATTCTTTGAGAACGAGTTGGACTCATCCTTTTGTGGTGACATGTCTATCGACCTTCCAGTGTATGCGGAGTTGTGTCAAGAGATTGACATGGGACCATAGGATACTTCATACTTAGAGCATCCACTTACTCAATTCGTTGACCAATCACTTATATAAAGGTACATAAGATATGCATTTTAAGTTAGATTTTTCTTTAAGGATTTATATTACTATGCTTTCTATGATTTAAATTGATTATTTTAACATCATTTTTTGTCTGTGCAGGTGACATTTTCAGGATGAGTCGAGGGATGAGCGATGAGAAGTTATAGGATATCTTCATATGCATGTCTCCAGACCAGATCGCGAGATTCAGAGATATAGTAGACCATGAGCTGTCTCAGTCTTTGTCAAGGTGCTCTGCTAGATCTATTTCAGCGCGATCGAATGCTTCGGCTTCGAGCAGACGAGCTCGACGCTCCAGACTTGGGCCAGAGGGAGGGAGTGCTTCGAGGTCAGGGGAATGCTATAGAGATACGGAGGCAGTGAGCCCGCGGTCGACATGGAATACAGGTGCGACTCCTAGCTCTCGTGACCCTTCCAGGGAGCGTGGCTCAAGCTCAAGTGGATGCTGTGGATGCTCCTTTGTGGTGGAACGAGCTTTCGGAGGGCGAGGATAAGTAGCTTGCCCTTGGATCCCTGGAGCTCACACACCTTTATTTTTGAGTTGCCTGATCTATGTAGACATTTTTTATGTATTAGTGATATCTTGTCATGATTTTACCAATCGCTTATTATGCGATCATGTATTTATTTCATGTATCAGTGTTATGATTTCAATATACATTGTTTTTGTTTGCAAGCACATGTACACAGTGCAGAAACTATTTTGTATGGCTCTACTACCCCGTCACAAAATTCTTTTTCCCTGTTACCGTCACTATTAGCATCGCAAATTTTACTGCTCGCGTCGTTATTCACGTCGCAAACCGTCACTATCAGCATCGGTATTAGTGTCACCAATACTGACGCTAATAGCGATAGTGATACCGATTGTTCTATGGTATCACTAATAACAACGCTTTTTGCAACAACAGGGCCAAATTTTGTTATTTGCATTTTCATCACTTTCAACATCTATATAAGGCCTATATCTTGTAGTGGAATGGGCTCGTCGGATTCTGAGAACATGCACGATTTATGACCAAAGCCTCCCACTACCACCCACATTTCCTACTGTCCGAGACTATCCCTACAGATAGACCTTTCACTATAGATCCGGTCTAAGCCTTTCGAAGTGATAACCATGACCCCCTTGGAGTAAGGTATCACAACTAGCTTGGGGGTAGCCTAGCGCAACCTTTCCTTTCATCCTCTCGGTCAATGTTTTCAATTAGAGATCTAGATTCTAGCAAATACAAATAGTCATTTTAAACATATATCAAATGATGCAATGACAATCACACCATTATATAGTTCACAATTTTCATAGCCAAGGTAGACCTTATCCTAAGGTAACTTTACATTCTAATGCGGATTCTCCTCCCCATAAAGAAGTGTTGAGTACATCTCTTACAACATGTTAAGCAAGGCATGAATTTTCCATTTGGAGTTTTTAAGTGTTAGTCAATACTTAACCTTGTCACGTTTGACAATAATTATATCGAGTTATTTTACTAATCTCGAGTGCGCATAAAGTCATTTGTGTAATAACATCTTGCAACCATTTCCATCATGATTCCATGATTTGGAATCTCAATTAATCTAACTACAAATCATAGTGATTACTTGTTTATGTGTGTATTAGTATGCTTTCTAGATGAAACTGTCAAGTCAGTAAGTGTAAAATATAGAGCTAATATTTTATATAATTAATTCTTATATGGATGTTGTCCATGCAATCTAATAAGTAGCTCTTGTACCGTTTGATGCAAAGGCTAACATTTATTTTTTTTGTAGAAAGTCGACATAAACCTTGTTATTTTATGTGTCAAAATAATATAGTAGTGAATAACCTAGTTTGGCACGACGATATTGGGAATTTCATCTTTGCTCATGCTCCCGTTCACCACACACCCAATGTTCAATCATTGGTAGTGGCAACTCCGGGAACCTCGAGTACTCCTGTATCTCTGGCAATACCCATCTCCTGACCGGTTGCGGTGGTTCTTATGGTCTTTCCACCTCATCGCCTTGGAGCCATCGTTCACAAGTGGATTCAAGAGATGAAGAAGAAGGAATGAATTTGAGATGGGATAGCGTAAGAGAAGATGGCTTAGTCGAAGACTGTGACAGGAGGGATCGAGTTAAGTCTCTCCCTTGCAGCCTCTCAATTCGAGATTCAGAGGGAGAGAGAGACAAAGATATGGAACTATAACAGAGAGTAGTGAACTCTCATTGTTCTCTTCTCATTCTTCCATAATGCTTACTAAATATATCTAATCACATATAATTGAAAAACACACTAGGTCACTACTGACCATATCACTAACCGTGGTTGAGTCTAATCGACTTAGTTATTACGCCATACATGTAGAGAAACAGCTAAGATAACATATGTCGGTGATACTGATCACGAGCTTGATTCTCAACACTCCCCCTCAAGCTCAAGCTAACTGTTGTACTCCAACTAGCTCCCTGAAATGCACAAACTTCTCTTTACCAAATGATTTGGTAAAGATCTTTGCTACCTCATCTTCTGTCTTCACATGGAGTAGATCAATCTTTCTAGCAAGTACCATATCGTTCCAATGTTGCTGCCCATGTTTTAGTACGTTAAGGATAATCAAGAAGTAATAAGTGGAGTTAAAGATTATTTGAAGTATTGGGAAAGATGGTCAAATATACAAGGACCTGAAGCAGAGTTCACAAAGTTTATAACACCAGTGATTGATTAATGGAAACATATGATCTACGCTCTTCAAACTCCAAATGTCCAAGAAGATTTATTTTTCATAGATTTTTGGCCAAGAACACAAAGTGATGTAACCAATATAGATGTAGATAATGCAAATGACTTTATTGGATTGGAAGAGTTGAATGATCACTATTATGGTCCTCTGAGCAAACGACCCAAGCATGCATTTGAACCAATGCTTTATGTTAAGAAAGATGACTTTGTGCTTGTTAGACCTTCAGATCCACTATATCCAATATGGCTTGGTGTTGCACAAAGTGAGGTCGATACAAATAGAAATTCCAAAAACTTCAATAAGGTACATATACAATATTGGACATCAGTTTGTAATCGTCAAAATGCTACAAATGCAGAGGTGTATTTTAATTGTTGAGATAAATATTGGATATGCGACAAAAAAGATCCTGAACGATGGGAAACAATAGATAGCATTGTCTTCTCATGATACAAGATGTATCCAAAGTCCCCAGATTGGTTATCAAGAGAAGGTGGCAATGAATTATGGAAGAGAGACCTTGCAGGATGCAATGTGACCTTCCAGTCTAACTGTCTACCCAAGTTGTATAGCAATTTCACAAGCCAAACTACTTCACATGCTGCTAAGGCTACATCCCTATATTCTACCTATGTACTAGGTCGGCTGCTTCTTACTACCCTAACTGATCATACTACTACCCAAACTGAAAGCATAACCACTAGTTGACCTCCTGTCATAGAGACAACCAACCTAATTAGCATTTGTATAACATGTCAAGTTGAATGATTTTCCATCCTCATAAAACAATCCATAATCAACAGTACCCTTTACGTATCGTATAATCCTCTTAACTGCATCTAAGTGTGGCTTATGAGGTTTCTGCATAAATTGGCTAATCAGCTCCACTGCATAACTCAAGTCAGGATGGGCAATAGTAAGGTAAATCAAGCTACCCACCATCTATCTGTACATAGTGGCCGCATTCTTGATCTCAATCCCAACATCAACTGCAAGTTTGACATTCTAATCCAATGGTGTTTCCATGGCTTTACACACGATCATGCCATATTTCAACAATGTATCATGAGCATATTGTTTTTGTAATAGCCATATACCTTGAGATGTAAACACAACCTCAATCCCAAAAAATTACTTCAACTCACCAAGATCCTTGACTTTGAATTCAGCCTGTAACGTTGCTTTTATTTTAGTAATCCCATGATCATCATCTCCAGTGATGATCAAATCATCAACATAAACCACTAGAAAAACATAACCATGCTCGGTCTTCTTTGTAAATAGGTTGTGATTTGCATGACCTATCTAAAAACCAAGCTGCATGACCTATCTAAATAGGTTGTGATCTGTAAAACCAAGCTGCTGCAAATAAGTGCTTATGAGAGTATTCCATACTCTCGATGCTTGTTTCACTCCATACAGGGCCTTTTTCAATTTACACACATATGTCAAATAGTCAAGGTGTACATAACCTTCAAGCTGCTCTATATACACCTCTTCAAGAAAGTCACTATTCAAGAATGCATTTTTGACATCCATATACCATAATTTCGAGCCCTTAAAAGCCGCTAATGCAATAATTGTTCTCACCATTGCCATCTTGGCAATCGAACTGAAAGTCTCCTCATAATCTAGGTCATACTATTGTACATATCCCTTTGCAACTAGCCAAATTTCATACCTTTCCAATGAACCATCTAACTTGCATTCCACTTTATAAACCCATTTGCAGCCAAGGGGTGTCAAGAATCGCGTGGTGGGGGGACTTGCTTAAGCTGTGCGCCAAACACACAATGTATTCACAAGAGGAAGCTCACTCAAGAACACAAGAAGAGATATGGAGGCCAAAAGGTTTTCTTGCTGGTTTTTTCTTCTTCTTCCATACAGTATACAATGTACACAAAGTATAGATAAGATACAACATAGAGGAAAGTGGCCTTCTAAGTCAAACAGTGCATAACCAACTACACTAATTGACTGACGTTATATCTTTGCCAGCTGTAGATAGGTGTAACAAACTAAATATAATAAGTGATAAGTCTGTGGCCATGTGAGTATCATAATGACCACCAATGTGCTAAGTGTAGACATGCGAACTTATCTAGCCAGGCGGTCCATCATCAATGTCTGCACGTATTGAGCCTGCCATCTCAACTCTATCTCTGCAACTCCAAGTAAGCTTCGGAACTTTCGAAGCTTCTCTACACCCAATGCCTCTATGAAAATGTCAGCTATTTGATCTTGTATGCTGACATATACCAAGTCAATCTCTCCTGCAAGTACCTTCTCTCTCACAAAGTGGTAGTGCACCTCAATGTGTTTTCTCCTAGCATAGAACACTGGATTCCTAGCTAGCTGTATGCTGCTCATGTTGTCACAATGAATGACAACTGGACCATCTCCGTGCATGTCCAAATAACCTAATAACTTTTGCAGCCATACCACCTCACATGCTGCCATAGCAACACCTCTATACTTAGCCTCTGTACTCGATAAAGCAACTGTAGGTTGCTTTTTGGTGCTCCATGTAACTACTGCACTACCAAGGAAGAACATGAATCCACTTGTAGATCTTCTGTTTGACATGCTACTAGCCCAATCTACATCTGTGTATCCAAAGACCCGTATATCCTTACCTGCCTCATAAAAAATTCCATAATGTAAAGTGGACTTCACATACCTCAATATACATCTAATTGCATCTAAATGAGGCTTTCTAAGCATTTGCATAAAGTAACTGACAAGGCCAACAACATAGCTTAAGTCTGGCCTTGTGATAGTCATGTAAATCAAACTCCCTACTATCCTCTTGAACATAGTAGGGTCTTCTATCTCATCCCCAACGTCACCACTCAACTTCACATGTTGCTCCAATGGTATTGAAAGAGGCTTGCATGCTGTCATACCATACTTCGATAACATATCCAAGAAGCCAAATTGCCTTTGGGATAGCCATATACCATCATCATATCTAATCACCTCAATACCAAGAAAGTATCTCAGCTCACCCAAATCCTTCATCTCAAACTTCTTCTTCAAGAAGTCCTTAACTTCAGCAATCCCATTGTCATTGTCACTTGTAATAATCAAGTCATGATCAAACCTGCATCTCCCTTTCTCACATAAAGTGAGTGATTAGCATCCAAAATACAAAATCCAATATTGACAAGATACTCTCCAATCTTGTCAAACCATGCTCTAGGTGCTTGCTTCAGCCCATAGAGTGTCTACTTTAACTTGCACACATATGTGGGATGCTCTAAATCCTCATAACCTGTTGGCTGCTCCATATATACTTCTTCTTGCAAATCACCATGCAAGAAGGTATTCTTAACATCCATTTGCTACAAACTCCAACCTTTGGCTGCTGCCAAGACAATCACACATCTAACAGTTGCCATCCTAGCAATTGGACTGAATGTCTCTTCATAATCTATGCCATATGTTTGAGTATAGCCTTTTGCAACCATCCTAGCTTTATACCTACTAAGTAAACCATATGCATTATGTTTGACTTTGTAAACCCACTTATACCCAATAGCTTTCTTACCCTTAGGTAAGGGTACCAAATCCCAAGTCTTATTGGCTTCTAATGCAGCCATCTCCTCATCCACCATTGCTGCATCCCAATGAGCATTACCAACATCATCCTCAAAACAAGTGGCCTCAACATCCTCAACTAGTTTCACCATATCAGCATAATGGTGAGCTGCATAACCTTCAAAACCAAATCTTTTAACAGGGTATCTGACCCTGCTAGATCTGCGTACCACCAGATTGTTGGAAACTGCGAGGAAGACGAGAGACGAAAGGAAGAGAGAGGAGAAGAGAGACACGAGACACCGGAAGTGGAACCCCAGAAGTGTGTCAATTGAGCACACATGATAGGAATATATAGAGGGGACCTGGGGCACTATATATAGACAGACTATATATAGCTAACACCCCCACTCAAATAAAGGTCCCTTACTATAGATGAAAAAACCCTTGGGGGCTCAAGGGAAAAACCCACAGCTCTATATAGGCCTACCGTTATATTAATATTTAAAATATAAAATTACAAAGTTGAACTTACAAGAGCCTATTCATAGGCATCAAAGGAGCAAGGAGCTACAACACTTAGGAGCTACATCACTCCTGAATTACAACAGCCTATTCAGAGGCATCAAAAGAGCTTTATCACTCCTAAATATACAACATGTAAAATAAGGATAAGCGACATCACTGCAAAAGATAAAATCTCCAAGAAATTCCTTCAACTGAACTTGGGATGTAAGTAGTATATCTGTCACATCAAAACTTAAAGAAAAACGTTATCACTCAATGGAGCCTTTACATTACTATGAGCTCTCTGTACACCTGGTGTCCTGATTGAAGGAATGCCAAGCTCATCATCCAAACACTCTAAACCACTATAATCTCCATCAAATCCCAAATGACTAGTAGATGCATCATTACCATCCAACACTTTCTTCTTTCCTTTGTCCTTCCCTACAACACTTATAGATCCACCTGAAGTTGTGGGACTACTCCTAAGTCTCCCAGACCAAGGGATCACTGTAGGTATAGTACTATATGATGTTTGTGGTCCACTAAGACTTTGTGATTCTTGTTTTTCTTTTTGCACATAGCTTTCATGATCATTATCATCATCTAATACATCACGAGTAGGTGCATACTAGCTGCCCATCTCATCAAAGATAACATCCCTGCTCACTCTGAACTCACTTGTGACAGGGTTATAACAGCGATACCCTTTTTGCTCTAAAGAGTACCCAATAAAAATAAAATTTTCAACCTTTGGATCAAGCTTCTTCTGTAGCTCATCTAGCACATGAACATATGCAACACATCCAAATATCTTTAAGTGTGATACATCCGGTTTCTTGCCAGTAAAGCACTCTTCTGGAGTCATCCCATGAACTGCAGTTGTAGGAGTTCTGTTCATAATGTAGACAACAGTATGGACAGCCTCAGAACAAAAATGTTTGGGCATATTCTTTTCATCCATTAATGCTGGTGCAACTTCTGCAATATGTTTGTTTTTTTCTTTCTGCAACACCATTTCTATGGGGTATACCTGCAAGTAAATTGCCTCTTTATCCCATGAGTCCTCAAGAAGCCACTGAAATCATTAGAGAGGTACTCTCCCCCTCCATCTGATCTCAAGCACTTCACTTTTAAGCATGTTTCTATTTCAACAACTGCCTTAAAAGATTTGAAGTGCTCAAACACATCACTCTTTTCCTTCATGAAGTATACCCATAGCTTCCTTGAACAATCATCAATAAATGTGACAAAGTATTTGGTGCCACCAAGAGATACATTCTTGTTGGCCCCCAAACATCTGTATGTACTACATCAAGTATATTTGTGCTCACTTCTCTATCATGCAAGAAGGGTTGTCTCACCTACTTACCAAACTGGCATGCTTCACAAACTTTATGCAATTCTGCAACTCTAAAAGAAGGCAACCCTGTAACCAAACCTCTGGACTGCATCAATTTTAGCCTTTGCACATTTGCATGTCCAATACGTTTATGCCATATTTCAATATCTGCAATTACTCCTTTTTCTTTAGCATACATAGCAGCATCCATTGCAAGAATTCCAGCATCTAAAGTAAACATTCGACCAACTCTACTTCCTTTTGTGACCAACCTGTACTTATCATTAAAGTCTTCTACAAAACAACCTTTTGCATCGAATCGAACCTACAACCCTTGCTCTACCATTTGGCCAACAGACACTAGATTCTTTATAATTGATGGCACATGTAATACATTTGTCAGAATCTTTGTCTGGCCATCATACAAGGACAAGAGAACCTTTCCAATGTGTGAAATTAGGTTGCATCCCGTCTGCACATAACCTGGGTTTTGTAATTCTTGCATCTCTCCAAACCATTCAACATGACTGGTCATATGATTAGATGTACCTAAATCGACATACCATACATCATCATGTGTCCCCTTCCCTGTAACTGCATTCATCATATGCTGCATAACAAGCAGACATTCATTTTTGTCTTCATTCTATCGTGAAGACGATGCATAGTTTCCTTGCTGCAATTTACCACTGTGAATATCATCCTTCTTGCTGTAATATGTCTTGTTTTGCCACAATAATAGCAAACAATAGCAAAATTTCCAAAGCCTCTATTCTGTCATCCACCTCTTTCGCTAGAGCTCTCCCTGTCTCTAAAGTTTCCTCTTCCTCTAGAAGCCTGCATTTCACCAAATTGTTGATTGAACTTGTTTTGATGGTTATTGCCAGTATGTCCCATACCATGGCCTCTCGAAGAGGATCTACCACATCCCCTTTCCTGAACTCGAGTAAAATTCTTGGACTTGTTCACCATTTTTTTCTGACGAATCACCCTGCATATTGATCTCTTCAGTGATCATGAGAGAGATCAGTCCATCAAAATCTGGGAAATGGCTTCCGTACATATACTCAAATAACAAATGATTTCCATGCCTTCTCATTGTTAAGGCCACTCAAAGTGGATGAAACCAAATCATCATCATCCGACATTGCATCAATCGCTATTAAAGCATCTGCACAATGCTCCTCACCTTCAACACATACTCATTGATATACATTTTCCCTTTCTTCAAGGCATTCAACTCTTGCTTGAGTTGAATCTTTCGTGCCTTTGTATTTACTGAAAACATGCTCTCAAAAATTATCCAAGCTGCATGTGAAGTTTCTACATTCCTGATATGTCCCAGTATAGTATTATCAATGACTGCAGATAGCCAGTACATCACCTTTTTGTCTTTTGCATTCCACTCTTTCCATGCTTTTAACTCATCTGTAGTTGGGAGGGATACCCAACTCTGGCTCCTTTTCTTTACCTGAGACAAACTCATAAAGGCCCTTTCCAATGAGGAAGTTCGTCACACAGAACTTCCATGAAGGGTAGTTGTTCTTTGTCGAGCTTCTCAATAATGAGATTTCCACTGTTCTCTTTCATTATCACAAACAAGGATACAACACAACAATCTAGTCTTCTTCAATCTTTCACAACACGTGCACAATAATACACCAAGCAACCTTTTTCACTGATGGCTCAATAGTACATGTAATCTGCAACTTATTTGTAGATAAATCTTATGTTTGCTTCCTACAAACACTTCAAAAATTACAGATTCCCAATTTGTACCCTGTGCACCCACTTTCGGTCAATACAGCCTAAATCATAGTGTATCCTGAAACTGTTGTCCGCAACCTTGTGGCTCTAAAACGGGGCCTAAAACGGCCTCAGATACCCAAAATAATTGCGAGAAAGCTCTAAAGGGTGTATTTGCAAGATATACAGTGATCTGCTCGCATACCAAATCTCACAACAATCTGAGATTTTTGCTCAACCCTACTTCCGGTGCCTCCACAGGCACTATCCAAGAGAGAGTGGAAGAATGGGAGAGCTTCTTACCTGTTGCTTGCTCAAACCTTGCTTCTTCTCCTTCACTTCAGCCTTCAAAATGAGCCTCTCTCAGTGGCATGGCTTTGATACCAATATGTTAAGAATCACGTGGTGGGGGGACTTGCTTGAGCTGCTGTGCCAAACACATACTGTATACACAAGAGGAAGCTCACTCAAGAACATAAGAAGAGAGATGGAGGCCAAAACGTTTTCTGGCTAGTTTTTTCTTCTTCTTCCACACACTATACAATGTACATGAAGTATAGATAAGATACAACGTAAAGGAAAGTGGCCTTCTAAGAGTCAAATAGTGCATAACTAACTACACTAATCGACTGGCGTTATATCTTTGCCAGCTGTAGGTAGGTGTAACAAACTAAATATAATAAGTGATAAGTCAATGGCCATGTGAGTATCATAATGACCACCAGCGTGCTAAGTGTAGACGTGCAGACTCATCTAGCCAGGTGGTTCATCATCAATGTTTGCATGTGTTGAGCTTGCCATCTCAACAATGGGTACTTTGCCTTCAGGCAAATGAACCAATTCCCATGTCTCAATTTCAGTCAATGCTACGTATTCCTCATCCATGGAGCGGCACACCAATTCTCACATGTAACTACCTCACTGAACTTCATAGGCTCTTTGTAGCCTGACACTTTAGTCATATATGCATAATGTCTAGTTGAATACCGATTACATGTCAGCTTATCAACTAGTTTTTTGACCCTTTCAGACCTCCTCAACTGCGGTGCACTCTAGGCTTGCCTCTCATGAGGCAGCACATACCTGCTTTGCCTCGCACCAGGTGTCATAACTGATGGTATGTCCAATTCATATTAAGACTATCACTGGCAGGTGACTCATATCCATATCATGTAAGTGGGCCAATCACATCGTCAAACATCTTTTATTTTCCTTTATACAGTCTCCCCCTCTCACTGACATATTCGTGCCAGTGGATGCAGTAGCACGACTGTGGAGTCATCTTGTCCAAGGACTAACAGTAGATGAACCACCAGCACTTGTCCAAGGACTAATAGTAGATGAGCCACCATCACCTATTGGTCCACTCATAGACGTAATAGGGGGAAGGATAATTTTCAGCATAGGTAGGTTTGGTTGGTCCATGAGAGACCACTGCATTCAGATTACCATACCATGAGGCTAGCTCATCAAAAACTACATCCCTACTGATCATGGTTTCTCAAGTGGATGGATCATAGCATTTGTAAGCCTTTCTCTCCTATGCATAGCCAAGAAAAACACTTTTAATAGCTTTCGAGTCTAGCTTCTTCCTCTTTTCATTAGGCACATGTACGTAAGCAATGAAACCTAATACTTTTAGGTGACTAATGCCAAGCTTGTGCCCACGGGCTTGTGACAATACAGTTTCTCATAAGGAGTCAAATCATGAATCCCCGTTGTAGGTGTTTGGTTCAACACATAAACTACAGTAACCACCACTTTAGCCCAATAAGCATTTGGAAAATTCTTTTCATTAAGCATTTCCATGGCAGCTTCCATAAGCACTCAATTTTTTCTCTTTACCACACCGTTCTGCTGAGGTGTGTAACTACATGTGAGCTACCTTTCTATGCCATATTTAGTAAGGTACTTGTCAAACTCTCTAGATACATATTTTCCACCTCCATCAGATCTCAAACATGAGATATAACATCCAAGTTTGTTTTCAGCATGCTTCTTAATGTCCTTAAAGACATCGAGCACCTCATCCTTGTGCTTTAGAATATATAGCCATCTGTATCGGTTGAAATCATCAATGAAGGATACATAATACCTAGCACCACCAAAAGATGCATTATGGGAAGGACCCCATACATCCGAATGTATCAACTACAAAGGCCGAGAACTATTTCTGACATGTCTCATGAACGAGAATCTCACTTGTTTCCCAAATTGACAAGCAAAGCATACATGTCTAAGATCAATGTACTTGAACTCCGGCAAGCCAAGTACAACCTCTTTCTGCTACATATTTTTTATTTTCTGTACATTAACATGACCAATGCGTTTGTGCCAAATTTCTACATCCTAAACTACTCCATTATCATGGGCAAACATGGCTGCCTTCAATTCCGGATAGATGCATTGAAAGTAAACATTTTACCATCTCTCTTGCCTTTAGCAATCAATTTGAAACCATTACCATATTCTTCAATAAAACAACCATCCCTATTGAATCTAAGTTGCAGATTCTGTTCCTGCCATTTGTCAAACCAACAATAAATTCTTGGTAATAGAAGGTACATGTAGTACATCATGTAGGCTCTTCTTTATTCCATGGGACATGAGCAATGGAACCATACCTATATGCTGAATATCATGCTGTGTATCATCACCAATACATACAAATCCATGACACCTTGCTACTAACTCATCTAACCATTCACCATGAGGAGTCATATGATTGGATGCTCCTGAGTCTATGTACCACTTCTCATCTTTTCCTTGCTTAGGCATATTCTTAGATACATGCTGCATAGAAAATAATCTATCTCCCTCGTCATCCTAAGTACCACTAGAAGATGCATAATGTCCATGTTGCCTACCTTTTGCCTTCATATCTTCTTGAATTTTATGGCAATCCTTTGCAATATTTCCATATCTTCCACAATAATGACAATCTTTATCCTTGTTAGACTGTTCATGTGACTGCCAGGAACCACCTCTACCTCTAGGTGATCTCCCCTTGCCTCTAAAGGCTCTAGATCCTCATTGTCCTTGCGTATTTGAGCTATGCAAAGCATTTTGCTACTGCTGTCCATATGTGTTTCGAATGTCTCCTCAACCCCAAAAAGCTCCATGAGCTCTACCACCTCTAGCTCACTGACTAGAGTAAAAGATAGTGTCTTTGTCTTGAGATGTGCTTGAACCTGTATTTAAGCCAAGCTTTACTTCTTCATGTAGCAGCAGTGCAAGTAACTCATTCCAATCAGGGGGTTCTATTCACACACAAATAGATGTATCAAATGCCTTATACTCCTTGCCTAACCCATTCAATATCACTGCAATCATATCATCCTCTGAAACACAAGATCCAATAGTAGCCAACTGGTCAAATATAGTCTTTATTTTAGTTTTGTATGCTTGAATGCTGGTGCCATTCCTAGATATGTTATTGAATTGCTGCTTCAGCTGCATCTTTCTTGCATGCATGACATTACCATAATTCTTCATGAATGCATCCCAAGTATCCTTCTAGGAATAGCAATTGGTAATCTGCATAGCCATCACATTAGAAATGCATAAAGAAAACCAATGAAATACTTTACTAGCTTTTTCCAACCACTGTCGGTGAGCTCTCCGTTGTTCTTGTATAGGATTCCATTCAAGCAATTTGGGTTCAACTTCAGCCCCCATACATAAATCCCAATAGCCTCTGCCAATCAAAAAGGTTTGCATCCTGAACTTCCATAGAGCAAAGTTTTCTTATCAAGCTCCTCTCCCACAATTTGAGTGATATTGACAGTGCCTTAAGTATTTGCCATATTTGAAACTAAGGTATTCAATGCTATATGTAATCTATAAGTGCTTAATTCCCTACATTTTAAGAATATTTTTCTTGCAGTTCAAGAACAGTCTTCTTGCAGTTTAGAAACAACCTTCCTACAGTTCGGAAATAGTTTTTTGCAATTCAAGAATAGTTTCTTACAGTTTAGGACCACTTTTCCTAACAAATTACTTGTCATAAACTGTATTTTAGCAATTTAAAAAATAGTCAACTGAGCATAAACCAATTTCAAATTAGTTCAAAACATTCTATGGTAGTGGCAAAATATCCCAAAAACAAACTATGTCCATACAAGCATCAATAGATGCATAGAACTGATGTTGACATTCACTAAACTTTTCCATAGTTAATGACATGCAAGTAGCCTCTTATGACCAACAACATAAAATCTACAATAATCAAGGTATTCTCAGCTCAAAAATATCCTTAAACAACCATCGACGTATCCTAGTACATTGGGGATTGAATATGTAACCAAACAAGCATCAATGTTTGTACTATATGATACAAGTAGCAATACCAAATACAGCTAGTCCAGTGCTATAAACAACAATATTTTCTCTATTAAAACAAGAGTATTCAGACCTCAAAACAGCCCCAAAACATCTCATTCAATTGCCACTCTATGCAAGAGTTGATACATTTCCAACCGATCAGAATATATTGCATGTATGTCAAGTGAAGATGATAGCTATCCTTCCTACAGACAGTAACCAATCAATACCCTGATATAACTAGTCAATACCCTGATATAACCAACAACAAATTAGTCCAAACTTTGGACTTTCAGCACTCACAATATCCCAAAAGTATCTACCACTCAAGTGGTATGATCCAAGCATTTGTTAGTAGCAAAGAAGCATTACAGATACTTCAACCCTATAGATATATTGTTTCCAAAATCAAGACAGCAACCAGTTCACTGTTTCCAGCTTGCAAATAAGCTCCAGAATTGAGCATTTAACACTTCAATATCATGCTCAAATGCATGAAAATAAGGGCATATACATTGTTAGGATGAAAGCCACCAGTGCCTTGAAACCACCTGATGTTTACTGCAATAAATGGCCAGTCTGCACACGTCTATGCTATAAGGAATTTGAAAAAAACTTTCTTTCACAAAGTTATAGACCACGTGGAAATGGTCAAGATACGCACTTCGTTTCTCCAAAAACCATTTCTATAGCAAGATATAGCTTCTACAAAAAAAATGGGCTACATGCACAGTCTCCTTTGATGACATTTTCTTAAGATCTAATGTCTTGATGTCAAATGGCCATTGCCAAGCCTTCAGGCTTCAAGAATTTAGGCTTTGATACCATGTTCGAGATTCAGAGAGAGAAAGAGAGAGACAAAGACATGGTGGAGCTGTAACAGAGAGTAGTGAACAAACTGATCGTACCACTAACTGTGGTTGAGTTTGACCAACTGAGTTATTACACCACACATTTAGAGAGATAACTAGGACAACAGATGTCTAAATAAGGTTGGTAATGTCGGTGATACTGATCATGAGCTTGATTCTCAACACTCTTGGGGTAACTCCTCTCTCTCTCTCTCTCTCTCTCTTTCTCTCTCTTAAGCTCCTTCTTGCAGCCTCTTGGAGGGGTATCCTTCTACCTCCCTCTCTCTACCTCTCTCTCCAGCCTCTCGGGATCTCCTTGTGCTTCTTTAAACTACTCCCCATACCTCATATTTATAGCTAAATTAGAGAAGAAGGGTTGTGGCTAAGAAGAAGAGCTCTTTATGGAGGGGATCTTGCCAAAATCAACAATCTAAAACTTGTAAGATGCAGTCTGATGTTCAAATCACAAATTTGATGGTTTCGTTGGCTCCGAAAGAGGGAGTAAAACTCCAAGACACTTGATTAGAAATATTTATGATCACTCCTTCTCCCTATTCGAAGTACTGTTTGCTGCCTATAAATTGCGACCGTGACACTCACGATTTCGCTAATCCTCCTTTTTTTCATTAAATCTCTAAAACTAATTGAAAATGCCACTTTCTTTTTTTACATGACATCCTGTTCTAGAAATTTCCATAGCTTTTTAAGATATTTATAATAAATAATATCCATAATTAAAAAAATATGCTAGTTTTATCTAAAAATCTAGTATTTTTGGACCATCCATACTATACACATTAACATTAGTGACTAATATGACTCATAACTCTCATTCACGCGGTAACTTTTGTGATGGGTGGCTACAATCCTTGTCAATCCAAAAAAAATGTCGAGTTACGATTCTCGGGTTTTTTAATATTTTTAATTAACTAAAAATTAATAGTTATCGAGCTCATAATCCAAACTCTTTGAACCACTACAATCTCCATCAAATCCCAAATGACTAGTAGATGCATCATTACCATCCAACACTTTCTTATTTTCTTTGTTTTTACTTGCAACACTTGTAGATCCACTTGAAGATGTGGGACTACTCCTTAGTCTCCCAGTTTAAGGGATAATTGTAGACGTAGTACTAGATGATGTTTCTGGTCCTATAAGGCTCTGTGATTGTTGCTTTTCTTTTTGCACATTGCTATCATGATCATTGTCATCATGTAATACATCACCAATAGATGCATACCAAACTCCTCATCTCATTGAAAATAACATCCTTGCTCACTCTAAACTCACTTGTGATAGGCTTATAACAATGATACCCTTTTTGTTCTAAAGAGTATTCAATAAAAATACATTTTTCAACCTTCGGATCAAGCTTCTTTTGCAGCTCATTTAGTACATGAACATATACAATACATTCAAACACTTTTAAGTGTGACACATTGGGCTTCTTGTGTATAAAGCATTCTTCAGGGTCATCCCATGAACTGCAACTGTGGGAGTTCTATTCATAATATAGATAGTAGTATGAATAGCTTTTTCAAACCAAAAATATTTTGGTATATTATTTTTAGCTATCAATATTCATGCAACTTCTATAGTATGCTTATTTTTCCTTTCAACAACCCCATTTTCCTGTGGGATATATCTATAACTAAACTATCTCGTTATCTTAGGAGACCTCAAGAAGTCGCTAAACTCATTATAGAGGTACTCTCCCCCTCCATTTGATCTCAAGTACTAAACTTTCAAGTCTATTTCTGTTTCAATATCTACCTTGAAAGATTTGAAGTGCTCAAATACATCATTCTTTTCCTTCATAAAATATACCCCTAGCTTCCTTCAACAATCATTAATAAATGTAACAAAGTATTTGCTACCACCAAGAGATATATTCTATGTAGACCCTCAAACATCTGTATGCACAAAATCAAGTATTATTTTGCTCACACCTCTATCATATGAAAAGGGTTGTCTTGCCTGCTTACCAAATTGACATGCTTCACAATACACTTTATAAAATTCTACAACTCTTAAAGTAGACAACCCTCTAACCAATCCTTTGAACTACATTAATATCAGCCTTTGCAGATTTGCATGTCCAACATGTTTATGCCATATTTCAATATCTACAACCACTCCTTTTGCCTTGGCATGTATAGTAGCATTCATTGCAAGAATTCTAGCATTTAAAGCGAACGTGCAGGCAACTCTACTTCCTTTGCAACCAACTTGCACTGATCATTAAAGTCTTCTATAAAAAAACCTTCTGCATTAAATCAAGCCTACAACCCTTGCTTTACCATTTGGCCAATAGACACTAAATTATTTGTGATTGATGGGCCAGCACTAGCTATGGCACTAGCCTGGACCTCATGCACACAACAAACAACCCCACCACATAGCCTCGCAGACCAAGAGCATCTGAGACTCACTCTACACAAAATGCTAATGTCGATTCTGTGTTTGTATTAGGTCATAGTCCAATGTTTACCATCCCTTCTCCTCAGAGGGAGATCCCCTAACATATAGGCATAGTGCCTCGTAGCACAAATTATAAGGAGGCACCTCTGGGTTGATTGTCGTGGCTCCACTGTGACTCTCCTACACCTCGGGGATTGGCCCCAAGATGCATCGCTCCAACATGAAGTACATACAAGACAAGATCCACTCTTTCATTTTGAACGTATTCCAGGAGATACCATGTGTCCTTATAAAACAATTCCCAAAAATCGACCAACTAGCCTACAACTTAGGTTATCTCACATGCTCATGCATAGGTCATCACAACTGAAAAAAGATGCTATGCATCCAATTCTTCATATTCTGATACCATGGTTGATATGCACATGCCAAAGTGGATGATACTAAAGTTCTCAAACATAATTTTCAATCAAAAAGGTGTCGTGCACAACCACGCTTTCCAATGCTCATTTACTAACTCGTTGTAGCGATGTAAGGATAGCACCGAGACAACACTCATGCTACTATCCTCTTAATTAAAATACAACGAGCCCTATATCATGCTATGCATTAGAAAAATCAACAATAATCACCACCCACATCGCATCATTCAAACACCCCATCCCCTACACTTAGGTGGTGCTTACGTTGCATAGATATAGGGGTTCATTTTGTCATGTTTTGATATAGAAAAAGTGATAAACCATGAACTTTGACAAAGAGATAGGGCAAACTAAGGCTAAACCTCATGCTCCGCCACTATCATACGTTCACAAACACTCATTATATTTTTCTCTATTTTAATGAAACGTATTTCTATTTTTTCCTTTCTTATTTTTTAGCATCTATTTATCAATAATCACTATTATTTTTTTATTTTTGTTATACCAATCATTTCAACATACCAAATTCAATTTTATTTTCCATTTTTTTCCATATGAACACATTTCACCCACCTAAAACAATCAAATCATCATTTTACCCTTAAAAACTACATTTCAAGCTTTGTGGGATTTAAGTAACGCATGTAAATCATTATGAAATCAGAATTTTCTAATAGACAACAATTAAACATAATGCACTAGCACTCCAACCAATTTTCATCGCATAAGAACATCATTTCCATCATAAAATATCAAAAAAGCTTCATTTCCTTCATTAAAAAATAGTCATATTGTGTTTTTATGAAACCTGAGATGCATTAAATGACTGCGTGACCAGCAGATGAAGCCTCCATTGCTCTCGATTCCATGCTACACATCAATCTTCAACATCTCCATTAATGTCCATCATCATTTGCTTCAATCTCCTTCCTGATTCCTTCCTTTAGAGTAGTGTGCATGATGGGACCTAAAATGGACCGGCACTGGTGGCTATGGCACTAGCAAGACCTCATGCTCAAACAGACAAACACACCCTCACGGCCTCGCAGACCAAGAGCATCAATCTACTACTAAAGGACAAACTGCCCTAAAGCCTAATCTATGCATTTATAGTTTTATTGTTTTGTAGTCCAACATTCCCCTTTTTATAAACTCCTCAAAGGGAGAACCCATACACATTGGCAATGCCATGATCACATACATGGAGGCAACCTCTCGGTAGAAACACCGCGGCTCCACTGTAGCTCTCCTACATCATAGGGATTAGCCCCTTGATGCGTTGCTCAACATATAACACAAACGAACACAAACTCCTCTCTTTCATATTTCTCGTATTTCCAAGAGATATACCATGTGTCCTTACTTAACAGTCCCTTAGGAAACCGCCCCTCTATCCTACGGCAAGGGATAACCTTACACTCTGAATCGTGGGTCAAATTCCTAAGAAAAAAATTGCTATGCAGTCCAGGAGCTTTTCTGTTGATACCATGAACCATGCATAGTGCATAATGTGAAGGGTTTAGTGCACAAACACAGAAGAAAATCAGTATTGTGCATCATGCGAAAGCAATCTTTTCATGATTTTCATACTAGCGTTTATGTAGTGCAAAGAGAAAAGACACGGAGCCTTACGCTCATGCTGTCATTCCCTTTATTTTTAAAAAACGTCCTATAGGCATGATGAAACACATAAATCAGGTTTTAATTTATATTTTGACGCTCAACCTCCCCTCTCACCCTACCGTTTAATGTTTTGCATTCGTTAATAGGTGAAAGAGTCATTTTATGCGTATTTCCTCACAAAGAAAGCGATAAACACGAACGGAAACATAGAAACGAGGGTAAACCAAGGCCAATCTCGTGCTTTACCTTCATTATACACTACACAAACACACATGTAATTTTTTGGAATTTTCCTTTTACCGTTTCCTAATTTTCTCCCATTTAAACCCATTTTTTAATATTTTTTGGTATTTTTTCTCTATTTTCTTCAATAAAAAATAACTAAAAATTGAGATTGATTGTGGGTTGTAGCCCTTAGGTTCCTTGATAGTAAAATTTTAGGTTTTGTAGGCATTATGTCTCATATTTCTCATTTATTTTGCAAAAATCCCATTTTTACCCCTTAAACGCATGTTTTTCGGGTTTTATAACATTAATTTCAGCCATATCACTTATGATTTTCTGATTTTCTGATTATAAACTATTGAAACTCATGAAAAACAACATCATAATGAATATTCAGCCCATGGGAACAATGTTTCATCAATCAAATAGCATACTAAACTCATTTGTTCTTCATAAAAATTGAATTACCGCTTAGGCTCCATGTCTCGGGATCTCGGTTTTGGTATGGGATTGCGGGTCAGCCCACATTCAATGTCCAGCATCTTCACAATCAACAATTTTCATGTCTACATTGATCCGGAAGCAATCCGGTCCCAACCGGACAAGCTTTCTTTCACCATTCTTCATTTTTCTCTTGCATACAAGAACAGCCCCTTAGGGGAGAGAGAGGGAGGAGAGAGAAAGACTAGATTTCCATCTCCTCATTCAGGCCATCATTACTCGGGAAAAGACAAGCGAAATGATAAGCCAAGAGAGAGAAATCAAGGGCCAATGTCGGTTGTTATGCAGGGGTTGTTTGCAGGCAGCCATCATGATCTCCATGGATTGAAGCACAATTTTCGGCGCAGTTCTTCACGTCCTCCTCTCCAGAAAATGTCACACTTTTCTTCTTCATGTTGGTTAAAATTTGGGGGGGGGGGGGGGGGAAGGGGGGGAGGGGGGGGTGTCAAGCCTCCAAAAGGCACCCCCAATTTTGTCCAAGTTTTTTGTCCACCTCTTCGTATCTTTCCCATTTGTTGGCCATTTCCCCGTCCTGGCTCCGATTCGAGTGCTGTAAATTTTTGCGCGTCTGGCTTAACATCCCGCATTGACTGGCAACTATTGACAACCCACACGGCAGTCTGAAAATTTATCAAAAATCCACAAGTGTCGCTCGAGGGCCTTTTAAGAGTTGTATTTCACTTGGTGCTTAAAATCGTCCTAGCTAGAGCCGCCGCCTTCAATGTTGAATATTTTTCTCCTAAATTCTAGATTTTTTGGCAAATTTTAGGCACATCCCAGGCTCAAAACTCCGCCCTCATTGGCGACCACGGGATAGGGCGACTCAGCCCATCGAATCCGACAACATATCTGCACAAAACAACCAAAGGAAGCATCAAGCTGAAACAAAATAGATATATATCAAAACATAGCACAGTGCTCACTCAACCCCCTAATAGAACCAAGGCATGACATCCACAAGGAGTAGGCCTAGCATAATCTGATAGAAGGTCTGAAACTAACTACTAACCGACTGCTCCAACATGGCCAAACTAAAAAGAACTATCAAAGAGGTCGCCCTAAGTGGTGACCTGAACTACCTACCTAACTAAGGACAACACAACCAGGAGCTCCTACTAGGCAAGGACTCTTATAGCCTGATCAAGAAGTATTTTCTTGGAGCACATTTCTTCTTTTGGGGTTTTTTATTTTTCCATACTCGGGCATGTAAAAAAGAGGGAGCTGAGCGTAGTGACCCAAGGAGAACAGGGCATCGGCCTCAGGTCCTATCTCGGTACCCAAGAACCTACCAAGCCCTCGCTAGGTGACACTTAATCCTTTTCTGATTCTCACTTTTATTTTCACTCCAAGCTTCCTTACTTTCTTCTTTTCCAGCAAGGTGCCACCCCTAGGAAGACAAGGCATCGGCCTCGGGTCTGACTCGTCCCCAGGAACCTACCAGGCCTTCGCAAGGCGATGATCAACTGCTTATAGATTTTCCTTTCTTTTCCTTTTCTATTTTTATAGGGGTTAGAACCCCCTTTTACACACCTTTTTATATATTTATTTTGTTTGAGATATTCAGGGTTTTTTTCCCTCTAGCATCATCATTTTTCTTTTGACAGGCTTCTCTAACTGCCTCACAACTAACAAGAACTCCTAGCACGGTTGCCTAGCAGGCTAGCAAAACAGCGTCACTAGAACTACCTTCTAAAATAGGTCTTTTGATGCCTGGCAATGTCTTTACAGGAGGCAACAACTACTCAGACCTCCCTCAGACATTGCCTAACCTAACCCTGGGACTTCATGCCTTGGACATTGATCCCCAATAAGGAAAGAAAATCCCCTACAAGTACACAGACACATATAGCATAAAAACACAGTACTCATAAAGGAGAGATATCACCTGGATAGGGCCACAAGAAGCTTCCATGCAACAAAAGGCTCCTTCCAAGCTCTTCTTTGAACCTGTCTAGCATAAGACTAAAACAAAAAAACCATTAACCGCACCTACACTAAACAGACAACTGGCCCTCTTGGCCTAATGAAATAAAGCATGTCACTACAAAAAATTGATCGGCCCTCTTGGCCTAATGAAATAAAGCATGTCACTACAAAAAACTGATCGGCCCTCTTGGCCTAATGAAATAAAACATTTAAAACCTCGCAAAATGGGCCCTTTTGGCCTAACGAGATCAAACAGAATAGCACCTACACATCTCTCCCCGAAATAGTACAGATATACAATAATATGCTCCTTTCCAAGGAGGAAAAATAGGCTCACATCCCTAAACTAAATGCATAAGATTATGACCCATCCCTCCTGCATATAGAGCAAGAGGCCTACGCATAACATGTTGTCTAATCAACCTATGGGTCCAAGATAACAATGGTAGATTGGTCTCGGCTACTCTTTGCATCACCCATATCAACCATCGCCTGCCATATATTGCATACTTTGATAACATTCCCCACAAGCGACCAGGTCCTATTTCATCATTGACAACAATATCCAAACTAGGACCACAGTTGAAGAAAATGTCTTCTTCATAAGCAAGATTTGCTAGTGAATCCGCAAACTGATTCTAGTACCGTGGAATTAGTTGAAAAGACACTCTCTCAAACTCCTCAAGTAGGGTCATGGCAGTTCGATGATACATACGAAGGATGGGATTCCGCACTATGTAGGTCCCATCTAGCTGATTCAAGATCAACTGGGAATGCCCTTTTACTAACAACCGCCGAATACCACCTTGTTTGGCAATATGCAGTCCCATAATCAAGGCTTTATACTCCGCCATATTGTTAGTGAATCTGACCCCGAGATAAGCAGCTAACTTCATCATAACTCTACGTCGTGGATCTCGGATTACTACTCCAACACTCCCTTTTCTATTAGGACCCCTGGACGCTCCATCAAAATATAATGTGTATGTCCACAATGGGTTTACACAGCCTTCCATCACAAACTCCTCTATTTGTAAATATGATAGTCAAAATTTAACATGTTTAGGGGATGAATTGACGGCTCCATCCCACCTTCTTCATTGAACTCAACAGGGATACTTGTCAACACTCGTAAGTAGTGATGGCAGAAGACTTTGATCTCCCACACAAAAGTTCCGTCTTCTTGCTCAATCATTGTATATCCTTTGCTCCACCAGATAAGTTTCTCGTGATGGTATCTCTGCTCTAGATATGGGTGCTCCAAATAAGGAATTAACCGCCCCATCAACTAACTTTAAGCGCTTTTGCAGGTCTCAAATCAGCCCCAGTATGGACTTGCTATACATTTTTCGGTATTAACATACTTAGAAATAATAAGGTTTAATATTATTAAGATTAACCTTATTCTTAAATTCTACTCCCTCCAGATCAGCTAGTAGAGCCCTAGACCTATTTTTTCCTATCCTAACAATCTTGTAGGGGCCATCCCATCTAGGTTCCAGCTTCCCTAGAAACAACTCCCTACGCGCATCATAATACAAAACTAATTGCCCTTTTTTAAAGGTATACTTCTTTGCTTTAAGGTCGTGCAAGTGCTTCATCTGATGTTTAGCTACCTCCTGGTGTAATAAGCTCTACAACTTCAGTTCATCCAGGTGGGCTATGGTCGTGAAATGCTCAAAGAGGGAATCCTTGTCTCCCAAAGAGTGATTAATTGCAAACCGTATGGTTGGCAACTCGATTTCAAGGGGTAAGACACACTCTTCCCCATAAACTAATTTAAATGGAGTATGGCCGGTAGCTCATTTGAGCGTTGTATTATATGCCCACATTGCCCACAAGCTGCTTATTAGTACTTTCGACTTGCCCGTTTGCTTGCGAATTATAGGGGGTTGTTTTGTTGTGCTTGATTTGCCAAGCTTCAATCAAAATTTTGATCACCTTACTCAAAAAGTGGGTTCCAGGGTCCGAGACTAGTTCCTTCGATGGATCGAAACGGCAGATAATCTAGTCTAAAAGAAAACTTGCACTCTCTCTCACATTGTCCTACCTCGTCGCCCGCGCTTCTGACCATTTTGTAAAAGAATCAGTTGCTACTATGATGTACCTCTTCTGAGTAGTAGACGATGGGGTGATAGGACCCACAAAGTCAATGCCCCACTTCTCAAATGAAAGGATAGCCATAATAGGCGTAAGTGGGCATTTCCTATTCTCTCTATTGTCATGCCTTTGATAGGTATCACATCTCTTAACATACTCAAATGAATCTTAGAAGATGGACGGCCACCAATATCCAGCTCTTAAAGCTTTCTGTGCGGTCAACCGTCCAGCGAAGTGCCCTCCATATGCAGAGTCATGGCACTCTTCCAGGATGAAAGAAACCTCATCAGGCATTACACATCGGCAGTAGATATCATCAACACCCTGCCGATATAGTGTCCCTGCAATCAAGGAAAACTTCAAAGCCTGCTGTTGTCTGATTTTCCTCTTTTTTGATTTTGATAAACCAGCTCCAGTCTCTCCTGTTGATAGATAATGCTTGATAGCAGCATACCAAGATGGGATAGAAGCTGTATCAATTTTGAACATTTCTTCAATATCACTTCCTTCAGTCAAATTCTCTTTCGGCTCCTCGAAATCCATAAGGCATTCCACAATCCCCTGCAACCTCGGTGGCTTACTCTTAATCTCCTAATCGAACTCCTGCAAAGTGATTAACCACTTTGCCAGATGATCATGTGGTTGTAGCTTGTTCATAAGCAATCTAAGACCTTCCGCCTTCGTATAGAACACGACCTTCTCATAGAGGATGTAGTGCCTGAATTTTTTAGTCACAAAGACCATCGCAAGGCACAACTTCTCCATGTAGGTGTAATTAATTTCTGAAATGCTCAATTTTCGACTAGCAAAAGCTATCGGATGATACCACTTTTCCTCCCAGATTTGGGCTAAACATCAGCTGATACTATACATGGTGGCTGCTGAAAATATGTAAAATACCTCGCCTCTTTTAGGAGCTTTTAAAACTGGTGCTTTTACTAGCTCCTGTTTCACATCCTCGAAAGCTACCTTACAAGGGTCGCTCTATTCAAATAGACAGCTAAAGGATAATAAGTTCATTAAGGGCAATGTCCTTTTTGCCAAGGCATTTATAAACCTCTGATAGTACCCTATCGATGGCAGAAAGCTGTGTACCTCTTTCGGAGTGCATGGTGGACTCATAGCGACTATAACCTTGATCTTTTCAGGGTCAGTTGCGATCACTATAGAACTGACCACATGGCCTAGCAATAGCCCATAAAGCACTCCAAAGACACACTTTTGTGGGTTAAGAGCGATACAAAATTGTCTGCAGTGCTCAAAGCACTTTCTTAAGATAATCAACATCCTTTCCCTCATTGTGGCTACCCGCAAGTCATCGATAAATACCTTCAACTCATCGAGGGAGATGTCACCAAAGGTCTTGTCTGATGTTCGTTGCCATGATCCAGGTGCATTGCACAAACAAAGGCCATCACATGGTATGCAAAAGTACCAAAGACTGTAATGAAAGTTGTTTTCAACTTGTCCTCTTCTGCAATTGCCATCTGGTTGTAACCCGCAAAGCAATCCATGAACGAATATATTTCCCTACCCGCTAATTGGTCCAAAATCTGGTCAATAAATGGCAATGGGTAGTAATCCTTAGTCGTGTGCTTATTCAATTCTCTAAAATCTACACATAGTCGGATCTGGTTGTTTTTATTCTTCCTTATAACAACTGCTGAACACCATTCTGTGTGTTGTATAGGAAAGATTAACCCAGCTTTCCTTAACTTCTGTAACTCCTCAAACAGCCCGTCCCTCAATTCAAAAGGCATACACCTTACCTTTTGATACACAGGACGACTGCCTTCTTTCACAGGAATAGTATGAACAGCTAGGCTGGGAGGAACGCCTCTCAGCTCATCATAACTCCCAGCAAAGATGTCGCGGAATTCTTGGATCAAGGACACATAGTCCTCCCTTTCTACTGAACTAAGCATGGAACCTAATTTAATTGGCCGTGAATCATACGGCGTGCCAAGGTCCAACTCAATCACATCCGCGTCTCTTATCCTATCTTGCGGCTCTATCGGCTCATTTAAAGTTATCTAATAAATATCCTCTGTAGTGGACCCCTCTTTAGATTCATCATTGGATGATATCTCACTACCAGATGGATCATCTTTTGTCTCTAATTGAGTAGAGGATAAAGGACCTCTCTCGCTCTGAGGAGACTCAAGGTAAGCATCGACTATTACTCGATTAGCAACTCTACCTAGAACCACTTGACCGGCGAGTATATCGACTTCACAGTCTATTTGTAAGATCCAAGGCCTACCTAGCAAGACTTGATAGCTAGGAAGTCCAGCAAATCTTATCACCCTAAAGTCCAAGAAGCATTCTACACTTGCCACTGTCGCATGGACTTTAGTAACACAACCTTCTGGTTGCCTTAGACTATTATCAGCCATTCTAAGAAGGATAGAGCTATCCTTTTGGATGCCTAGACCCAACCTCTCCATCAACTCTGAACTCATGATATTGATAGAGGACCTAGTGTCTACAATTGTATGTTCCACTAATATTCCATCTACATAGGCTGGAACCCTAGGGCAATTCTTTTCAGCATGGTCAAACCAATCTTCCCCTACTCACACTATGCCCAAAGGTTTTACAAAATACCCAATACGCAGGATCTTCTTAAATTCCTTGCGTACTCTTGGAGATAATCTAATCAACTATAAAATATACACATCTGGTTTAACTTCGCAAAGAGAACTTAGTAAATCAAAATCATGATAGGTAGCCAAAGCTTGCTTTTCTCGCCAAACCATCCTTTCTTTTGGCTCAAGACCGGCTTTGGTGCTTCTTTCTTAGCTCTTGCCTTCTTTCTTGGCACTTCCTCATCCTTCTTAGGATCGACTTTTTTCTCAACAGGCCTTAGAGGTCCCTCTTCCATGCCAGGATTGTTGAGATATCGAGCTCCACTCGTGATACACCAGGGTGACCGTTGTGTATTTATGTCACTAACTTGTCAGTTGCAGATGCGGTTGGTACACCGCCCATGAATAATAGCTACATGATAGCTATCCTTATCTACTCTAGTTCGTGGCTCAGTTAGTATGCCACCTTAGTTAGTTGAGTTTGGTTTGAGACCCATATATAGGGTTCTTCTATTTCTTTGTATGAGAGTTCTTTTGGCTTACACAACTAAGAAGAGGAAAACTGTTTTCAGCCTCCATCTCTGTGTGTATTCCCCCATTGTGCAAGCAAGAAAGCTACAAGTGAGACTCCTTCCTTCTCTCCCACAATCTTGACATGGTATCAGAGCCTTGTTCGTGGTAAGGAGCTCAAGAAAGCAAGCCAAGCTCGCGGTGTTCTGGTAAGAGGAGCAGTGTTGCTTTCATTTTCTGTTTTGGGAGCAGATCTCTGTAGGCAGCACAGCCGGAAATTGCAAGAGTGCATTGTCTCAGGTTGAGACGCCCTTCGCGGTGAAGCAAGAGGGCAGTATATGCTGTTTTTTTTATTTGAGGCCATTTCGGGGCCTGTTTTGGAGGCGGAAGTTTTCTGCACGCACTCAGGAAAAGGCCCAGTTTTATGATGTGCAGCCACTGTTCTACAGGTCGGTGAAAAGTTACTGTAGAAATTGCATCGTATGCCTGTGCGCAGAGACATTGGGAGTTACAAAATCATCCGTGTTGCTTGTTGATGCAAAATCGTCACCAGGAAGTGACTGTATGGTTAAATACCACTTTCGTCAGTTTTACAGATTTGCCCTTGTGAGGTTGAAGCTGTGTTCTCTGCAGTGACAGAATTTTTGTAGTATTCTGTAATGGCGTCTGATTCTCTTTCACAGATTGTCACTGAAAAGCTTGACAAGAACAACTTTCAAGCATGGAAGTTTAGAATGACGAATTTCCTTATGGGAAAAGGATATTGGGAATTTGTTGCAGGAAATGAAGAAGAACCAGTTCATCCTGATGTTCCCAATCAATAGCAAATGCAAGCATTTAAAGGATGGCATGAGAGAGCCAGAAAAGTTATGTACTGGCTGTCTATCAATATTTCAGACTCTATGATTGTGCATATTCAGGATGCAAGTACGACAAAGGAGGCATGGGATACTTTGTCAAAAATATATAGCACAAATACGCAAGCCAGGAAAATGCAGCTCAAGCAAGAGTTGCACAATGTGCAAAGAGAAAGTATGAGCATCAATGACTACCACATGAAGGTGAAGAAGATTGCAGATGCACTTGCTTCCATTGGGTCGCCAGTGGAAGATGATGATTTAGTTTCTGTGACCTTGAATGGTCTAGGAAAGGATTATGCACAGTTTCGAATATCGATTTCCGTTTGTGAAAGATTTCATGATTTTGAGAAGTTGATTGCTCTTCTAATTTCTGAGGAGCAGAGAAATGGTGGTGCATCTTCTTCAGGAGGAACTTCAAAAGAAGCTGTCTTCTACTCAAATATTGGAAGAGGTAGAGGCAGAGGTAGAGGAGGCCGATCTGGAGGCCGTGGTAGAAATCAGAATATGTAGCAAACTCAAGAAAACCAGGCCTATGGAGGAGGACGTGGTAACTCTAGAGGCAGGGGGAGCCAAAGAGGTCGTGGTGGATGGCAAAGAGGCCAAAATGCAAACAGCAATGTTGAATGCTACTACTGTGGTAAAATGGGTCATATGGCTAAAGACTGCTATAAAAGTAGAATGACATCATGAATGGAAAATTGCAGCAAGGGAATTATGCATCTTTTAGTAGACAGGGTGATGACAGAAATGAGCATTTGTTTATGGTGCAACACATGAACAATTCTGTGACAAGTGCAGAAGAAAGCAACGAAGTGTGGTATGTTGACTCAAGTGCATCAAACCACATGACAGGTCATGCAGAATGGATGGAG